>NW_004797424.1:426466-454229 GCF_000002075.1 Aplysia californica
GGGGGGTATTGGTTTTGTGAAAGTAAAAGAAACATATATCATCAATAAAATACTGAGGGTTTTTTTTTTAGCTTTTTTAAAATTGGTTTTGTAAAAGTGAAAGAAACATAGTTTCGCCAAAATGCTGTAAGTGCCTTGTACAAGTGAAGAGTTAAAGTGAAGAAACAAATGTTTTCACGAAGGGTTTGCACAAAATATTCTCTGAATCATAACTGAATGCCTTTTATGTTCACTTTTGAATGAAAACGTACTTTAAATGAAAGAAACGGAAATCCTTGTATTCATTACTATGGCGTAAAGGAGAAGAATTGTTTTAGATTATTCACTTTTGCGGTAGAGTGTGCTGTTTCGGATGAGGTGAGGGAACAAAAAGCCTCTTTGATGCAACATCTTTCGTCCTATCTTTTTATTGTTATAATGGAAATGATCATGCTTTTATAAAAGTTTCAATTTTTTTAGAGCTTAAAGTAAAAGTTTCTTATTGCTTGTCAGAAAGTTTGTAAATACTTTTAAGGTAATGTAAAATTGACATGATAGGTCATGACCGACTTCATTGTTAAACAGAGATAAGGTAGCAATCCCAGTTGTTGAAGACTTGTTGAACATTTTTAAAAAACCCATTGTTTTATTTTATTTCAGCACCCTTGTCCGACCTAGAGAAAAAAATCATCGCATGTTTGAGGAGTGGTGGGGACCGCTACTCTAAACAGGTTGGTGGAATTTTCTCTGCTGCTGATCATTCATTTCAGAACTGGTTTCACTTTTGTAAGCTCAGGGTGTAATGGTTGGTCCAACTTCTTTTCTTTCCCTCTCTGAATTCTGTCTGTGTGTCTGTCTGTCTGTGTCTGTCTTACTTGTCCCCGCTCCAAATGAACGTTATTGTGTTGATGTGCTACTTTTTGCTTGAGCAAATCTTTTTAGCTCAGTGTTCAGCTAAGTATCAATGAACAGCTAACTTGAAATTTGGGCAACTTCAACAAAATTACCTTCCCTTTGTTTGAGTCTGTTCCATCCTGGCTTTTTTGTTCATAATAATGTAGTTAACTTGTTTATAGAAAGAAGTTTTTGAGGTAGATTTTCATTTTTGATGTTGATGGTGAAACATACGTGGTTCAGCCCTATTTGAATCGACCTTCCTTTCACACGGAACACTTCCTGGTTCCCTGTATTTGGCCAAAAATTTAAATTCTTTTTTTCATTCACACATAGATTCTAGATTAAGAAAATGAGGTGATGAGGAAAAAAAATCTGACGAAACAAGTAAATATCCCTAAGAAGGCATTGATAATAGAACCTATTTTTAATTTTACGTCGGAATTGATTGGCTCCGGTTTTTCAACCAGGATTTTTCTCTCTCTCTCTCTCTCTCTCACAGGTGGACGAAGAGATTGAGGTGATGAAGAATCAAGCCAAACAAGACGCCTACGATCGGTTCCGCAGCACAGTGCAGAACTCGATGGGTTCGGGCCCCAGCTGGGACCAGCTTGCCTTCCTTTTCTACACCACCAAGGGTGTGGTGAGTGCCGTGGGGAAGGGCTCGCAGGTGGCCACTCAGGCGAAGGAGTTCACGCTGCAGTACATCAGCGACACCTTCGCCTCCTGGATCATGGACCAAGGGGGATTTGTGAGTTGTTTTGTTTTTTTTGGTTTGCTTGTTTGTTTTGGGTTTTTTTGTTTGTTTATTTGGTTTTATTTGTTTGTTTGTTTGCTTTTATGTGGGTGTTTTTACAACTGGATCATCGACCAAGGGGGATTTGTAAATTTAGGTTTTTTGTTTTGGATGTTTGTTTTGTTTTGGTTTTTTTGTTTGCTTGTTTGCTTTTTTTTTTTTTACGTGGGTGTTTTTTACGCCTGGATGATCGACCAAGGGGATTTGTAAGGGTTTTTTTTGTTGTTTGTTTGTTTTTGCTTTTTTTTTGTGGTTGTCTTTACGCCTACTATCCACACAATTTAGACCATTTAAAAGACGGGCCAACCCAAGCGGAGAAGGATGCAACATCTCAGGAGAAAAACCAGGATACTCGAAAGAAATTTTCCTTACTCAAAAATCAAACTCAGATCTCCATTGTGTGACAATGAAGCGCGCTAACCTCTACACCACACCTCAGTCGCCAGTGGTTTATACGTTCATCATGATCATAAAGTGCCAGATCTGAAATGGACATCAGCAATCATGGTTCTCCATTCAGTTCTATGCTGGGATGCGTTCAAAAGTCCAATATTATCCTATTGTTTAATAATGATAGTTGATAAAAGGTAGCATTTGTATAGCACAAATTCCCGCTCAACAGCAAGCTCTGTGCACTTTACAATCTATACTTTCCTCTTGAAATGATTGTAAGTTACATAAGTTGTTGTTGTTAGCGATGCAGAAGTTAAAAAGGGCAATCTCCAGTTGTTGCCCTGAGGGTTCTGGGATACTGATAGTAACTTGATGGGCAAGGATAGGGTTAGGGGTAGGATAGAGGTAGAAAATCTAGTTGTCTTTGGGGCCAAAGCTGAATTATTCCTCACAAAGTTGATGGGCAGACCGTAGACACTGGGATTTGGGAGTGTAAGGGCTTAGAAATTTGATCATGTGTATGTTGTAGGACTGTGTTTTCCTCAGTCTGTTTTTTAGTTTTTAGTGTTCGCAAAAGTTTTAAGGCGCATGCAACACAAACGGATTGTATAAGTGATTAAGATTAGAGATGTTACTGGAGAGTAACATACAAAAAAAAAAGAAGGAGAAATAAGTCAGATAGACATTTGATAGGAAAGAAGGAGCAGCTGCCAGACACCTGAGATATCTGATTCAGATCTACACTCCAACTTACTCCAAGAAGAAAGTGGTACGCAAGGCAATTACAATTTTTAAGTGGTAGAACTGAGAAATTGACACCCAATAGAAATATGGATTTGTGAGTGATTTGACTTACAGATGAAATATGTGCACTGTTGAGAGGATGGTTGGAATTTTGAGAGTGGTAGAACTCAGAATTAAGATCATGCTTGCTGTTAGGAGGTGGTTTGTTCGTCTTAAAGAGACGTAGCTATGCTCATCGCCAGTTCTTAGTTTCTGTGCTTTTTAGTCATTGATTTTTTAAAAATCTATTGGGTATATCTTCTAAAGCATTGATAATGAGAACAGAATTTCCAAATCCGTTATTCTACCATTCCAAACCAATACACTTTGTCCTTTATATTTCTAGCTTTATGTACATTCTTCTCAAACATCGGAAACAAATTCCTCATATGCTTTTCTGTCAGAATCAGTCAAAATAAATGTCCCAATATTTCATCACCAGTTTCTATGGTATCTTGTCGGTGGATCGTCTTTAGGAAGCTAGTTGTGAGGGCCTTCAAAAGAACAAGTCTCAGGTAAAGCAACACAAATACGTGCAAACACGCTTGTACACGCTTACGCTTCCGACATGTGCGCTGTAGCAGTTAGACGCTTCGCTTTCACACGCATGAGACCCAAGTTCCTTCCCGAGAGGGGAGGGAGAATTTTTTATGAGTATGTGAGCTGTAAGAGGGGTGCGGAGGTAAAGTGGAGGGGCTCATCTTTCCTTTGACCGTTTTTTCTACTAGACTCGGATGTATCTTACCGTACTGAATTTTTTTTCTCTTGTAACCTGCTTGGTAGAGTCGAATATCTTGTTGTCTTTTGTCTTAATGTTTCATTTTTTGTTTTGTACTTTTGCCTTGCAGGACAGCATGCTTAGCTCAAGTGAATCAGATTACGAGCTCGACTGATCTCATCTGCACGTCGGACGGGCTGCCGAATCACGCAAAAGCTCAGGCTGGATCCGACGCCGAATCAGAAAGATCAGCTGGGATCGAAGCACGCCTGTACGAGAGACGGGCGCATCGTACACGATAGATGATGATATCATCATTGTTGCTGCTCTAGCGTCGTCCTCGAGGACTGTCATTGTTGCTCAACCAATTGGGAGTTGAAAGCAGTTCATGTTCTGGAACCTTCAAAATCTGTTTGCAGCTATATTGAACACGTGTACTCTCTACAAAAATGTTCTTCATCTGTTTCAGTTGCAGACAGTTGCTTTTTCTCATAAGCCTATTGGTTGCAAGCTTTGAGTGTTGCTGGAGAGAAATATGAATTATTTCATTTCGTTGGAATTGAAAGCTTCAACATACAAACTTGTTTTAAGATTAGAGACAGTCAGTTTCCTGATTGATCTCAATTGTGTCGATAAGGGCAGAAAACATCTGCTGTGGACAAAAGTTGAAACTGTGCATGAATTCTGCTCCTTAAGTTATAGCCACATTCCAGTGGAGTGATGGAGTCTTGAGATCTTTGTGTGTTGTTACATATATACACATAATATATGCAGGGAGAAGCTTGAGTGGCCATATTCCTTTCTCCACTCGTTGATTGTTATTTTAAAACTTTCGTAGAGCTCAAGAACAAAGCTTTCCTAAATTCTATTGAGTCTTATCCCAAATGCATGTTTATGGGATGAAAATGAAATTGATCCTATTTTAGTTATAAAATGCGTCCTGTGTATACATTTGGGTACTTACTCCCAAAGGTTCGTGTGAGATCCTTCTTTCAGACGTCATACTGTTACTTTATTTCAACCCTTGAGGACACTATCTAATGGGCTAAAATCGGGATTGAGCTCAGTATCTTTTACCGAAGAATTTACATTTTCATCTTTTCCTTCATACAGTGAGTTGGCCTTCTATGAGGAAATATGATTATGTGTCAGCGAGGCATATATTATGATATATGCTCACATGAAATGTAAACTGATGAATCTTCTGCAAGTTAAAACAAAAACTGGACTTAAAGTTAAAAAAGAAAAAAAAGTTCTGTTTTTTTTACTGCTTCTTACATAATGATATCATGTACTTAACCATCTGTCAGGCCTTAGTAGTGTCATTAATATCATTATGTGTTCGCGCTGGTTGTAAGGATTCACTCAAAAGTTTTCTTATGTGTTCACACTAGTGGTAATAATTCACGTAATGTTTTCTGACTCTCAATGTTCATCTCATCACTGATGTATATGTTCATTTCTTCACTGTGTCTTTTTACTTGTAGGGCTGTGCCTTACACTTTGAATTTTAAGTGTTGAAACATTTTGGTCTGTCATATCATAGTGCTATTGAATTCCCCTTTGTTTGTCTTGAGTAAAGAGAAACACATGGACACAACAATGGTTATGCAGGGAAAAAGCTAAAAAAAACAAACAGACTGAAACAACAGAGATTATTTATAGATGAAGCAGTACCTTCAAGTAGGGCCCTCCAACCACATGCAATACCAGTTTGAATATCACTTGTATGTCCAATGCTCTAGGTCGTTACGAACTGTACTTTTACCGTATGTCTTTTTAACAACCTGCAGACTGTATTCTTTACTCAGATGAGGGAAAAGCATGATGGCGTAATGAGATGAGTGTATCATCTGTAGTCTGTGACCCAAACATTTGAGACAACATCGGGCATCTGGCATGCTGTGTCTACTGAGACATTTATCGCCAGTTTGATAAAAACTGCGACTGCTCAGTGGAAGACTCAGTCACTCGTCACTTTCCAAACTGGCGTACGGCAGAATGTTACACTAAACAGTCGCTCTGTAAAGTTTCTATCCTTCCTACATCTCCAGTGATGCTGTTGAAGGCAGTCGTGTGATATAATGTACATTTCTTGTGTAAAGTTGTACAGTTTGTAGCATATGGGAGTCACCCACAGCCCCTGCTCAATACAATACTATGTTTTTGTTTTTCCCTCTGCGGGAATGTGCCATCGCTAGTAGGAGACGGTACTACATTTGTACTACTAGAGCTCATAAATGTGTGATTTTGTTGCTCACTTTTAAAAGCTATGTTACTTTGTGTTATGTTCACATAAAATAAAAGATGAAAATCAAGGTATTTGTTGCGTGTATTGTTTGTAAAAACTAACAACTGATAGTTTGTTTGTCTGTGTGTGATGATGACAAATGCTTCTGTAGCAGAGGAGGATGTTTTACAGAGCTTGCTGTCGAGCGGGAGTATGCACTATACAAATGCTATTTATTATTATACTATTATTATTAGTAGTAGTATTTTTAATAAAATAAGGATTAAGATGACTTTTGGCTTCTGCTGTGACCAGTGAGACTAGTTTGGGGAGAATTGTTTGGAATAGGAATATGATAACTGTCTTTTTACCAAAGTTTTCATTATCGCAAGTATCAGTGTCGTAGCTGTTTTGACGCTTTAACTGTGCACCCAGGTGGAGTGAGTTCAGTTCTTGAGTGGACAAGTTTTTCATGGAGTATCTCCGTTTGCTTGCTGGGATGTTGCGTCCCTCTCCGCCTGGCTTAGCTCTGATAGATACACAGGAGTCCTCCTCCCAAATAATCTATCTTGAGTTGACTTTGTTCTGTGGTGGTGAGGGGGGGGGGGGGGGGGGGGCTGGAGGAAAAACTCCAGTTGTCCTTCAACTTCAACAATGACATGCTACTTTGGCCTAAGTAAGACTAGAGGCAGGCCCTACTGCATCATGAGGCAGCAATAAAAGAATAGATCAATATTTTATAAAGTCATTAAAAATCAGAATATGGGGGAGACTGACTTAAAGGCAAAATCTTCCAGGACATGTTTTCTTGTTTCGTCGGTTTTGGACTGTTGCTCACATAAAGGAAGAAAAATAATAGAAGATATTTTTTTTCTTTCAGTTTGCCACAAGTTTTTGGATGACCTTTGTTCAATTAAAGTAGACTCCTCTTTTCTTCAGAAAAAATATTATAAAAACATTGTAATTGTAATGTTTTCCGCCCCCATCTACACAAGTCAGATCATTTAGGAGGTTGGCTGCTTTGATCCTGTCTGTAACTGTAAACTTGGGACACAACATCCCAGCAGACAGATATCATCATCGTCAATGCCTTCCACTCCTGGCAGGGTGTAGGCCACATACAAGATCCTTCCATTTATCTCTGTCCCAGGCCATCCTTTCAAGCTCATTCCCAGTGAGCTTCATCTCTCTCATGCCCCTTTCCTCACATCACCTCCATGTTTCTCGTGGCCTACCCCTGCCTCATGCTCCCTGTGGGTTCTACTGCAGCGACTGTCTTGTGATGTTTCCGTTGGACTTTCTGAGGGCGTGTCCCATCCACATCTGAGTCCATTTTCTTCTTCTATATCCTTTTGTCCAGCAGACAGACAGAGATACTCACTAAACATCCTTCCCGCGCAGGAATCCCACGCATGACTTCCAGGCTCCACGGTAACAACTGAAAACTACACCAGACATGTCAATTTAAATAATTGTTTTATCTTAATGATTTTTAATATTAGCTGATTTATTGTAAAGGTATAGATCTATGTCTGTTTCACAGTTGTGTGGAAAATGTCGTAAACTTTACAAGAACAATGCAATTTACGTTCTCAGTGTTTTCAATAAAAGGCCTTTTTTAATCATTGAAATGGAATACATGTATATTTATTTATTACATGTATTTTTATGTATTGTGCTCATTTTGTGTTCTGCCTATATGATCCTTTGCTCTTAAACTTACAGCTGTATGCAGAGGAATGCTTTACATACACAAATGTGTATTATGGTGTTGTTTTTAAAGTTTAAGTGAACCTGATATTAATTAATTACTATGAAGCCTGTGTGGTCACATTTTTACCTATGTCATTGACAAATAACCATATCTTAGTTTTATTTTGAACTCTTAAGTTCAAAGTTCAGATCCACTCTCTGTAATTTATGCCCAGCTTGATAAGGAAAGATTGTCCCAAAAGGTGAATCATTATGTCTTTCACTTTGTGATAGCGTGAGGGGTTTTGTTTTGTTTTGTTTATTTTTGCATTATCTTACAGCAATAAATGGCAGCTAGTAGGGGGGGGGGGATGATTGGGCTTAAGATCTACGGGTTGATGAGTTTTTCTAGTGTGTCAATGACTTATCGCACAAAAAGACGACCATTACGGCTAGCTGTTGAGTTTGGGAAAGACAGTTTACAGTACAGGGAGTTTCCTCACTTCACCCAAGTGGGGATGGGTATCCGGCAGCAAAAGATCTTGCCACTTTGTTAGTGTTTTAGCATTTAATTAGTTGCTTGCAATAGATGATTCTTGAGAAGGTGAGAATGTTTCTGGGTGTTCAGTGGTCTGCTCGGGATAATAATATAAATTTTAAAGCGCATAATGATTGGTGTTGAATGGGGATATGCCCTTTGCAAATGCTGTTTGTTATTACTGTTATCATTATTGTTCAGGGTTGTGTTCTTGGACAAGATATTCACTCTGATTCTGATGCCGGTACATTCATTGGGTTAATTTGATGTGTCAAATATACAACAAACTCAAATGTATTGTGCCCTTTGCTATCACAATGTGTTTTGAGTAAAGAGAAGCACATCGACACAATAATGGTCATTTTTTAGTTCTGGGACAAAGTAAGACAGACAGACAGATGCACAGTTGAGACAGACAGAAACAGCTAAGAAGTAGGACCTACCGGTGGCACCCTCCAACCCCCGCTTTCTATTACAGTATTTATAGCAATAAGGGAGAGGCGAAGAGTTTAAAAATTAAGTACATCGACTATGTAGTATCGTGGTAATTTCAGAAACAACTACATTTTTTTTTTCTCACACCAAAACAGAATGGATAGGTCTGTTCAAAAAATATTATGATCGAGCACACTTAATAATAATAATAATAAATAGCATTTGTATAGCGCATATCCCCGCTCAACAGCAGGCTCTATGCGCTTTACACTATATTAATTATTATTACCGCAGCAGACCATAGAACACTCCGACACATTCTCAGCTTCCCAGGAAGCATACAGTGCAAGCAGCTGAATAAGTGCTCAAACACTAACAAACTTCTTCTTTCTAACCCCCCCCCCCCCTTTTTTTTTCTTTTCTCTCTCTTTCTTTCTCATCATCTCTCTGTTTGTATACTACAGTATATACTATATGTACTTGTATTTACACCTACATAGATTAAAGTGATGTGATTTTAGTTAGGACTTTGAAAGGAAAGTACAATTAATTATCTTGTTAAAAAAATGGTGTGTGCTGTCGAACTTATTTGTCATTTTAGAATTTTATTACATTCCGCATAATTATTTTTCATTTGGACGATAAGAATTGAGGATGTTGGTTATGTAGATGTAGAGTGTATGAAAGTGTTGACTATGTCAAGGGATGGGTATGAAAGCAGATGTTTGTAATGTCATCTATACTTGCAGAGGAATTTTTAAAATTATTTTGTCTTGTTCCTGATTTTTATGAAAGATAGATCTATATCATCTTTAGTTTACTCAGATTTTTCATAATACATGGTGGCAAATAAAATATTTAAAAGTGAAAGCAAATAAGAGTTGCGTTTATGAATGTTGTGCTTTTCTTTGTGCATTTGTGTGTGGCCTTGTGGTGAAATCAGGAGCTCATCAAATTATAATCAGATTGAAGAAACTAACATTTTTCCAACAAATTGCATTTTTCTTTTGATGTTGATCAAAGGAACAAAACATGTAAATGTACAGTTTTTTAGGACACTCAACCTTTGAAAGTTACCAAACATTGGCGGCCATTTTCTCACTAATTTTACCTCTGAAACCAGGTGACCGCCCACCCTTAATCGCAAATATTGTGACTTCTGCTATTCAAGATGGATGGGCATTTTAAAATCAAAATCAACAGCAAGAATATGAACATACTTTAAGGCAACACATGGGTCTAGTTTGGGTCCCGACAATGTTTTTTGGGATTTTAAGAAACTTCCCTTGAAAATTATGTGCTAAATCAAATGGAAGTACTCCAAAAGCTCTATTTCAAAGAGATGGCTCCAGAAAATGTGTAACATTGAGAGCCAATACAATGCTGTAAAGCAATTTTGAGATCTTTTTGCTCCATTCCTCAAAACGTTCATTTCTTGGCTATAAAAACTCAAACATCATTCAAGATAAAGACCTGAAATTTGGAGGTTAAGTGCACCATACTGTTTCAGAAAAAAAATTGACTCTAGTTTTTTCTAATTGTCAAACAATATTTTTAAATCATTTTTTTTCACTTTGCTATTTTGACTATTTTTGTCATTCAATAATATGCAAGTCTTCTACTAAAAGTAATAAAATTATTAATGTTTACAAATTCAAGAAAAGCTAGCGTCATTTTCTTTAGATTTGTGTGCAGATTTACAAATATTATGTGATTAGTTTATAGAAAGCATGGATGGTTTTCGAGTTTTTAGCTTTTGAAAATGGTCCTTCAGATAGTCTGATTTCACTCTAATTTGCCATTTCTGTGATTTGCAACTGATAATGATTCCCAGAATTGAATATTTTTAACCCTTGAATAAAACACTTGATTTTAAATTATTTTAAAAAAACAAGTAAATATCACTCAATTGTAGATTTTGGTGCCAAGAAGTAGAGTATGGCTTTAAGATTGAAATACCAAAAACTTGTTGAGCCTAAAAATGTATATGATGAGCGCCTGATTGTACACTTGTATTACATTTCTGTGAGATGTCCAGCTTTCTTGTTGTGGTCTGAGATTGTGACAATGTGTTGAGAACTTGCCAGAACTGAGAGACCAGTTTGTAATTATCAAAGGTGCCAACTGGCAATTTTTATTATTTTTAAATCCTGAACTTTTCAGAACCTGTGGAAACTTGTGAGCAGGGCCTCCAATTTACATCTTCCCCATGAAAGGGGCAAAGAGCGTAACCACAGATGCTATTCCAAAGAAGGGTACATAAACTGACTCACATAAGCCTTTGTGAACAATAGGGATACATCGGGAACAATATTTTTTTGTTTTAGTAAGAGTTTTATGGCACTTGCAACACAATAAGATCATATAAGTGCCGAAGATTAGAAGTGCTACAAGAGAGTAACAAACACAAAAAAGAAGGAAGGGAGATCGAGAAGATAGATTTTTTATAGGAAAGAAGGAGCAAACCACACCAGAGCACCCGCCAACCCCCCACATGGAACAATCTGACAACAGTAGAAAAACACATATTTAAAATAAAAACACTTCAAATTTTATTGGATGATCCGATATGTCCAACTGTATTATCATTACATCCAAATCATCGATAAGGCACAGTCTGAGTTCACAAAGAAACAATTCATGGATTTGTGGACAAACAATACACAGCACAGCCACTTACGATTACGAGTCCAGTAGCCTTACCACTAGGCCACCAACGCCACCAAACAACACAGGTTCAACCAATCACATAGTGGCCTTATATAGACCCTACAGCGGACACTTTCATACAGGCCCCTACAGCGGACATTTTCATACAGGCCCCTACAGCAGACACTTTCATACAGGCCCCTACAGCGGACACTTTCCTTCGGAACAACGTTCTCCAGCAACACTTTCAACAGGCAAGGTCAAAGACATATCATCCAGTATATTTACAAAAAGCATAAGCATGAGCCTTGTACATTTCCCTGTGGGAAACAAAAACGTTAATAACTCATTATGCTCTTTAGATTAATTTTAGTAAGGTTTTATGGCGCTCACAAATGCAAACGGTCATATGAACAGGGTGGATGTCAACAGAGAAATCCAAACGGGGAATCTGGCTTACTCTGCTCACCTCTCTAGCCTCAACAGCACAAAGTCTGCTTCGACTATCAAGGTACCCACAAAATAGCAGTTCACAAGAGAGTGACAAACATACAAAAGTAGAGGAAAAATTACGACAGTAAGGATGAGGAAAGAAAAAAGCAGCAGTTCCCCCTCCAGCACAGTAAGAGCATGACATTGATAAATCAGCCCACTTACAATTCTACTGAGCCTAAGAACATGTTACTATCCCCCCCTCAGGAATGGCCTAAAGACAAACTCAGTCAGTGGCATTATCCTGATGGGTGATCATTATGCTTTAAAAGTGGGACAAAAAACATACATTTGAGTGTTTACAAGTAATGTCCAGAGACTAGAGCCCATGGCCCAGCATTGTGCATGTTTAAGCCTCTTGAGGTAAGTCTGCCATTTTTTAAAAAACACTTTTTCCAGTTTTAAATTTCTTGTCACATAAAAAATACTTTAAATCACAAGATGAAACAAAAACTTTTTTAAATTTATACCAACAATCTCTTAAGTAAATACACTGCAACAGTTCGGTTGACTATAATCGGATAGATTCATTTTTCCACCCAGACTTTTGTTTTGTCTAAATCTAAAATATTTCCATCCAACAGCTCACTCCAAATAATTGCCATCACCACCAGAAGCCCCATTCGTAATGACATATATATATAGTTATGGCACAAGTTAAAAATTTTTCTTTCACATGCAGGTGTTTTTATGTCCCCATCATTTTGCTACAGATGGTAACAATATGCAGAAATATGAAATGTCTCATAGGGAAAACAGGCAATAATTATTGAGCAGTCGATTAACATTAACAAAGAAAAGTTAAGGCAAACAGTTGTATAGGTGTGTGTGTGTGTGTGAGAGAGAGGAGAGAGTGTGCGTATGTTTGTGTGTGTGTGTGAGTGTGTATATATGTGTATGTGTGTTAAGGAGTGCTTGTGCATGTTTTTACCATGCTACAGTAATTACGGTTTGTGAAGATCAAGAAAAATCATATCTTGTCTTGTCTTATCTTATAAGTTATTCTATCTTATCTTGTCTTATCTCTTCACCTCAAGCCAGACCAGCAGGTTATCATAATGCTAAAGGCACAAGGCCGCAAAGTGTTTAGTTTTTTAAAAGTTTTAGTAGAGGTTTTACGGCGCTCCCAACTGCTTAAGGTCATATGAGCGCCAAGGGGTGGATGTCAACAGAGAAGTCCTTGCAGGGAATCAGACTTACTCTGCTCACCTCTCTAGCTTCAACAGCACAAAGTCTGCTTTGACTATCAAGGCACCCTGGAAATAGTGGGTCACATGAGGGTGACAAACATACAAAAGAAGTAGAAGAAAAATTAGGAAAGAAAAAGCAGTTCCCTGTTGTAGATCAGGCACAGTTATGAGCGTGTCATTGATGAATCAGCCCATTTACAATTCTACCGTGCATGAAAGAGAAATGTCCCCCCTTTGGGAATGGTCTAAAGACACTTCAGTCAGTGGCACCGCGCCCGGGGGTCCGCAAAGTGTGAGTGTGCAGAAAATGAAATGATACACACCATGCTTACCCTGAATCAAAAATAGAAAATTGCATAGAGTCTATTGGACGAATGGGAACAACAACAATAATATCAAAACAATATATATATATATAATGCGAGGTTATTTATAATCACAGGCTACAGAACACATCATTGCCTCACAACTATTTTGTCCAAAGTGCAGTCTTTAGTTAAGGGGAGACGTACTCTCCCGGAAAAATTTTCTAAACGAATGACTTTTATTCACTTTCATGTAATTGTGCAAGAAGTTCATGGGTAAACAGGTTGTACTGGGGGCGGGGGGATTTGTTGAATTTTTCTGAAAAATGGGTCTCTATGGCGGCCATCTTGGATTTTCAAACCAGTTTCTTAGTGCAGAAGAATTTAATAGTAAATATTGAATTATCAGCCTGAAATTTGGCACACAAGTACAAACCTATGAACTGGGGATTCATGTGAGGATTTTGACCTATCTTTAAAACTAAAAAAGGGAGCCCAAAGTCATTGGACCCCCTAGAATCAGTTGACGAAATTTTAGGGTATATATTACAAAAAAATTGAATATTTCCTCAAGTTACTAATATTGCCCAATTCCCTCACATAGATCCCCAGAATCGATCTTAAAGCACCTGTACGCCAATTTGAAGCTTCTGGCTTTAGTAGTTTTTGAAAACTCCTTGCACCCAGGAGATCACATATGTCAAAAAATAGATTTTGAGAAAAACAGAAAAAACAGGGATTTCAAAAGGATTTTTAGAGCAATTTGCACTTTTCAAACGCCCTTTTAAGTTATTTAGGGTGTTTTTTCAATTGTTTCTTCATTGTGACCCGATAGAACAGATGTCAAAGGATGTTTTTCCTCAAAAAACAAAAGTTGGATATTTGTGAAAAATTGTATCGATATTGCCTGGGATGGCCGACCCGGGTCTTCCCTTAAATAGGCCTACACTTTGGACAAAATATTTCTGTGGCGACGACATATTTCTCAAACAAAATGCCCCGTTTGACCATAAAGAGATCACTTAAAAGGATGGAAAATAACACCGTGAAAAATACCACATCAGAGCAAATTGTGAATGTAGCCGGCTATGCATAGAGCACAACTCACATGTGTATATATATATATATATAATGGCGAACACAGTTCCTTCAGCCTGTCAGGGAAGAGCCAAGTCACAATATTGATTGAAAATCTACATTTGTCACTTACAGGTAGGGGAGGAAAATAGTCCTGTGTCAAGTTTACAAAAAAGATTCAACAAACGGATATTTGGATATTAAAAATATAATTTAGTTGTTTTTTTTCTCCAATGGAATGTAGTTTTTGCACCACGAAAATTTGTTTCATCAGTTTTGACCACTTGGGAAAAAAAATCTCCTCCTTCCTCCTCATTGACAAGATACAGAAGCCGTTCTCTGAAACCAAATCAGTAACATTCCAAGATTCACCATTCAGGTGACAACATCTGGTACTAAATTAAACAGTCCACTTATATGTAATAAGTACAAGAAATTGTGCCATCAAGATAGAAAACTATCCTCAAGATATCCACTAATGTCTACTAGGCAATCACGAAAGAAGAAAATATTTCCTCAACGTTTATGTTTGCCCCACACTAAATCCCAACAAATGTAATAAATTTTCAACACTAAACGGTAATTGTGACGTTTTTACCCCCCCCCCCCCCCCCCCCCCCCCCGGGAAACAACTTAGATCATTCAGAAATTAGAAATACGAAAATCCGGCTGTTTCAACCCTCCCCATCAGAACTACTTTTTTTCACCAAAAGCTAAAGGAATATAATGTCCCAGCACACCAACAGATAGTCTTTAAAAAAACCTCCCAATACTGAAATCGAACTCTTTTGCATGTGCTGACAAAACAGCAGACCCCTACAGCACAGCCATTCAGTAAACCCTCAACATTTCAACATTCCGTCAATAAGACCACAAAGGTGAGTATGTGAACACAGTGCCACTTTGTAGGCCTACCTCTCAACAACGTGGGTGAGTGGGTAAAAGAAGTGAATCCTTCAGCTTTTTTTACCACTCGAATGATAGGTAAAAATAATGTGACAGGTAGAAACTTAAAGTCTAAAAACACCTTATAAATAGTATCATGAAGTGATTCATGTCATTTGATATTTACTATAGGGCTGCCAGCATGTGTTTTTTTTTAAAACCCACAACAAACACTTTTTTAAAGTTTTAAAAAATGACTTAAAAGTGAAACACATCATTGCAGTTAAATTTTGCAGTCTTATAGTAGGAGACTGCCGGCAAGTAATTAACTCTACGGACACAAATGAGCCAGCCGCCTTGTAACAAAAGAGTTAATGGCATGACTTGGTCGTTATCCTTTTTCTTTGCATGAGCTATTTGTCTTCTTCAATGTGGTAAAACACACACTAATTTGTCATGTATGCTTGGAAAAAAAATCAGAGACTTTTAAACATAAATTTCAAGACCATACAGACATATATACATCTACATATATATATATAAATATATTGCTTGCCATAGTTCAGTCCAGTTCATGAGCCATCAGGGCCTCCTGGGAAAGACAACAAAAAAAAGTGTTAGTTGAAAAAAGTTGACCAAGACACAGAGAAATACGATAACAATCTTCCACAAATTGTTGCAGTAAGTGTTTTATAGCACTTGCAACACTTAGGCCATAAAAGAGTGCCGAAGATTAGAGGTGTTACAAGAAAGTAACAAACACAATAAAGAAGAGTTTTAGTTTTAGTAGAGAGGTTCTACTGCGCTCGCAACTGCATAAGGTCATAAGAGCGCCAGAAGATTAGAGGTGTTACAAGAGAGTAACAAGCATAAAAAAGAAGAAGGGGAGATAAGGATGATAGATGTTTCATAGGAAAGAAGAAGCAAACTACACCAGAGCACCCGCCAACCACCCACCAATAAAGAAGAAGGGAAGATAAGGACTTTAAATATTTGATAGGAATGAACCATCAAGCCCACACCAGTGCACCTGCCAACCACCCACAACTCACATCAAAACAACTTGACAGGAGCACAATAACAGTCAGCTATCCCTGCTAGCAGACGATAACAGGAGTGAAACGGTCTCACTAACTGTACCATTAGTTTCAGTAAGGTTTTGTGGCACTCGCAACTGCAGAAGGTCATATGAGCGCCAAGGGGTGGATGTCAACAGAGAAGTCCATACAGAGAATCAGGCTTACTCTGCTCACCTCTCTAGCTTCAACAGCACAAAGTTTGCTTCGACTGTCAAGTCACCCCGGAAATAGCAGTTCACAAGAAAGTGACAAATATACAAAAGAAGAAGAGGAAAACTGACGACAGTAAGGATGAGGAAAGAAAAGGCAGTAGTTCCCCCTATGTTGTTCCGGCACAGTACGAGCATGACATTGATAAATCAGCCCATTTACAATTCTACTGTGCATAAGAATATGTTAATGTCCCCCTTTTGGGAATGGCCTAAAGACACTTCAGTCAGTAGCACTGCCCTGGGGGGGGGGGGGGGGGGGGGGGGCGCAACTGTACCGTTAAGTTACCAGGTCGCGACCTCCGTACTCTCTTGTCGTATCTCCCTTTTTTAACAGTGAAAATGTGACATCTTCTTAAACTCACTCTTTGTTATGAACTGTTTTCACTGTTATAAAAAATGGAGATACGACAAGAAAGCACTGGGGTCGCGAGATGCAGAGTGAGTTAAGTCCACTTACCATTCCTCCCATCCGCTGAATGCTTTGGTCCAGCTGTCTGTCACGAATGTAGCGCAAAGAAAGATCCCTTGCCAGGTCCCGCACTCCCTCCCCCATTAGTCGAACTCCGCGAATGGCCATCAGGAAAGCACCGAGTTCTTGGTAGGCATCTTTGAAAACAGTGTCAGACACAGCGTTCTCCATCACCCCTTTAAATATGGCCCAGGCTCTCTCCTTTGTTTCTTTAGATGGTTGTGTGTTCGAGCCCTGCGAAAGAAATTTTTTTTTTTTAACAAAGTAGAAAAAACCACACCGGCACGGGCTCATAAACTTGTAGGAACAACATTGTCTCTAAACTCTTTTTTTCCCATACAGGGTGACTGCCAACCTGGCTTCTCAATTTTCCAGGGGGCCTCATCCGTTTTCCAGGGGCATGTTACGTAACAACGACAGTGCATACCTCAATTTACACACACACACACACACACACACCTATGTAGGTACATTATATCCAGTCAAGAACATGTCAGTGTGGCACTGGGATACTGTCACACTGTGTGACTTACATATTTCAGTCTGTTCTTACTTATTTATATTTTCCCCTCATCAAATCATATTCGGCTATATATATATAAACTAGCCTACATAAAAATTAATTTTGTTTTGAGCTTGAGAAAAGGGATAGAACCAGAATATCGACTGTCATACTGCCAAGAATCCGTTTGGATGTCAAGATTTATATAATAAATGTGAAAAACAAAAATTACTGCTCAAACTCAAAGAAGAGTAATAACTTGATTGGCTCAAGTACACCTATTCATTGTGAGAGGTGTAAGAACTGTGGGAGGGCAAGATGCAGTGACACTGAAAATCTGCGAATCTTGAACAGAAAGCTAAAATATAGATACATAAAATACAAGTAATACACTATCACAAGAGAGAGAACGAAAGACAGAAAAAAGAGACAAAGAGAGAGACAGACACAGAGAGAGAGGGGGGGGACAAGAAAAAAGCATACACTTGATGAGGTCACACTTCCATAAACAAAACACCAAAGATAATTAAACAAACGTACTATCACCCATCCAATGAAACGCAAACCCTTAGATTAAAAAACACTGCTTACAAGGTATGAGTAATGACAGATCCCTATTCCACACAAGGCCTGCACCAATACACGTTTTGCAGCCATCTCTAGTAATAATCAAAATTCTAAACACTAAATTTGCTTCCAAGTTCAGTAGTTCAGTTTTTGTCATCCGGTGTTGCCTTCAACCCCACCCCTCCCCCCAATGTATCTTTTTTTTAAACATCAATAATCCCCCCATTCCGGAGTCCTATATTTCACAGCGCTCAGACTTTGAATGAGCTTTGGTGACCCCAACCATCGCTGATACTCACAATGTGATGCGAAGGCACAGGTTCTCTGACCGGTCACGATGGCGAGCCCGACAAGACCCTTGTATAACTTTCTTTTCTTTCTTTTTTTTCCCGCAAGTGATAGTGCAGGACAAATACTGATTTATGTTCGTGGCGACACAGCGTTTGTAATGTGCAACCTGCATGTAACAACAGCTGCGTTAATCAGACTGCTACCGGCAAGTTTCCGGGTGGTAACGAAACCGAAAGTATATTGAGCATCGGTACCACAATATACACTTCCGCATGCCGCCATAGCCGCCTGTTCGCATGAAACGTATGAACATCACAATCGAGAGTGGGAAAAATAAACCCAAGGACGTTATTCAATTCGGTTGTCAAATGTTAGAGAACATTTATGTATTTTCCAGAGAATTTCGCGGGGCAATTTACAGATTTCCTCAAATTCCCGGGGCATTCCTGGATCTCGGCGATTTTTTTCAAATTCCCGGGAGATTCACTGGGCCCCCAGGATTCCCGGGGCCTGGCAGTCACCCAGCATATAATTTGATAACAATTCCATCTTGTAACAAATAGTGTTTAACGCCCCCTATTACTACAATTACAATTAGATGATTAAGGAACCAGGTTTCTTCAAGCCTGCCTGTCAAGGCTAACCAGAGCTGAGTGGGATACACCTCCCACAAGACACATGGAGAAACTCGATTTTAGAAAAAACCTCCCCTCTCAAGAATCGAACTTACGTCTTCTGTGTGTACAACAATGCAGAATCCAACCCTCACACCACAGATGCAGGTCAAAGAACAGAATCTGATGACAGCTCAGGAGCCCCTATTTTTTTTTTAATCTTTTTTTTTTTAAATACCCAGGAGCGCTCCGTATCCACAAGTCTGCCCTACCATCCAGAGTACAGCCACATCCGACATTTCCAGTTTCTCCTGTTTTTGAGAGAGCCGAACCACAGACCCTGAAGACTCACCTCTGTTTCAGACGCTTGTACTGCTTTCTCCAAGGCTTCTTTCATTTGATCTATTGGACTAGATGTAGCTGGACCAGCTGAAAAAAAAAAATCATACTGTAGCGACATCATACATACAGGACTACACACACACACACATACATACACATATACATACACATAAAGGAGTTTTGAGACAAATTCATCACAGTCCAAAAAAAAGTAAACAACACAATTCATCTTATACCAACTGAAAAACATTGATTAAAGGAACAAACATTGTAAATTTTCAGTTTCCAATGACTCTCAAGCTATGGAAATTACCAAACTTTGGTGGCCATTTCTCACTAATTTTACTTCTGAAACCAGACGACCCTGACCTCCTTCAATAGCAAATATTTTGATTTCTATTCAACATAGATATTTTTTTTCACCAAAAGCAAGGCAAATAAACAGTTTTTAAGATGATACCCATAACTCCATGTGCCAAAAAATTGACGAGCACCTGATTCCACCACGCTGTGACACATATTGTACATTCATAGCATGCAACTTGTGTAAAACTAAAACCTAAAATTCACTTTTTTTTGGACAACTTTGGTAAAAGAAACCCTATCTAAATCTATACATTCAGTGTGTGGACAATGAGCTTGCCTTGAGCCGCAGGTCTTGAACGTTGAAATTCATCGCCCAGTTTGGACAATGTTCTGCCACATCTCTTGAGGAAAAACTCTGGAAGAGAAAAAGAATACTTTACAATTACTTATATATATATATATATGTATATGTATATGTATATGTCTGAGTGTCTGAAAACTACTGACTTTCAATATTTTGAAGTATAAAATTAAAATGCCAAAACCAACAGTAACAATATTTACAAGGGTAAGGAAATTCAGAATTTCACGATAAAAAAATAATTCTTAATAAAACATATTATTATATGCAAGCAAGAATGCATCAACATAACAACATGAAATTAGACATTTATGTGGGTGGATGGTGGGTGCTCTGGAGTGGTTTGCTCTTTCTTTCCTATCAAACATCTATCGTCCTTATCTCCCCTCATTCTTTTTTATGTTTGTTACTCTCTTGCCACACCTCTAATCTTCTGGCGCTCATATAACCTTTTGCAGTTGCGAGCGCCGTAAAACCTCTACTAAAACAAGACATTTATGCATGGTAAGGGGAAAAAATGATTGGCAGTTTCTAAACCACCTGAGGTGACGTCAGAGATACATAATGTGCCCCTGCGCTCTGACCTTGAAACAACCACCACTTCCTTGGAATTATTAACTAAGACATGACTATCTGTCACTGCATTCTAATCAGTCTCGCAAACAATTTCAGTTGTGAAACTTGATTTTATAACAAGAGCTTCATTTTTCTTGATCTCCATCGTTCTTGATCAAAGTCCCACAGTCAACTCAGCGGGGTGCACAAACTAGGCCATTTTCTCTTTAGTCTCTTCAGATCTGCGAAGCTGCCACACTTTTCTCTCCCGACAAAATGTACAATTTAAACAATGTTTCTTATGACCAGAACAGATAGACAATCAAGTTACAAACCATCGTGTCTCCAATCTCCCCCTTCCAGCTCCCCATCCGCAACCTCTTCTCCAGCCTCAGCCTCGTAGCCGAATCCTTCATCAGTCCCATAACTACTTAAATCAATGGCTGGAGAGAAAGAAAGAGAAAGAAATTCATCATTAAACATTGTGCTTGTAAAAATATCTTATTGTCTCATTTTTCATATTTTGCAGACTGCATAATGTTTAAGGACAAAACTGATAATAAAAATACTATCTTTATCAGACTTTAACCAAAACCGTAAGAGCCTTGAAAATGTTCAGCTTTATACCATGCTTCTATTGCTATACCATACACATTTTCATGCTGCTTATACATATTCATTACTTCCTATCCGTATGTCATGTTTTACTATCGTATCCATACGATGTGGGGAAAGCTTTGCCACCACTTTTAAAGGGGAAATTTACTCGTTAATCCAATCTGTGCGCTTTGTATAGCAGGCTGTCAAAATGATTTTTTGAGAAATACCGAAAGTTTCAAAGAGATCTTCATACTAGAAGTATTCTTAAATGTGAAGAATACAACCGCGGGGGTATTAAAATTACCCCAGGACGTACAAATAGGGTTAAAGCCTCACATCAAAATTAGTAGACTAGTTATAATGACAATATGCCAGATGTGCTATAAGTTATATATATATATATGAGTGTCAGTGACAGCATACCCTGCCTTACCAGAACCTCAGAATTTCATAACATAAATAGTTTACCATATATAGCCATATATAGAAAAGTAGATACGTGCAGAAAGTAGATACTCACTCTCTGGATTGAAATCAGGGGAGAGAAACAAATCAATCAGCCGGTCCACGTCCGTTTGAACAGCATTCAACGGGATAGCCATGATGATGTGACACTGCACAAACAAAACAAAAAAAAGGAAAATAATAGAGATGCATCATTTATTAATACCATTTTGTTTTGCTCGTCAGTGTTTCTTTCATAGTGCCACTCTGTCGTTTAAAATACTTGAAACATATTACAGTCACAAAGGCTAGTGAAAAAGTCTGAAAATAATTCATCTAAGTAAGGACGTATTATAAATCAGTAAGACAGTATGAGTACAGAGTTACAGAGAAAAAAAAATTCGATTAGTATAAATCAGGAAATATTCAACAATCGAATCTTACTTTTATTTCCTGAATCCACCAAATCTGCCGTTGTCAATAAAATAAGGTTGCCAATTACTTAAGAAAATGTCAAGTTTCAATGTTAGTTCTAGCCTGGACAGCTGCATCCTACGTACCTCTTTGTCTTTCTCGTTTGGAAGACTCAGACGGAAAAATTTCACAACAGAGAAAGCCAAACTAACTCAGCTAAAAATGTCAGTCCAACTTGGAAATAAAACACAGCAGAAATGACAATGAAATCATGTGTATATAGGCCCTATACCTATATAGATCTTGATGTAAATACCCCCAACTAGGCTACTTAACCTTAACTAGCAGTGGCCTTCATCTATTCACATGGACTCCAAGTAATTATAGATCTAGATATAGGCTAGAATCTAGTTAAATATTCTAGATCTAGTCCAAGATCACATCCTGTTCTCCTTACAAGGATCCAATGTCCAATGTTAGATCTCTATCATGGACTAGATTCTAGTTACTGTATTTATCAGTCTTGTAGATCATCTATTTATAACTAACACTCAGACTCGTGACCTGGCTTTACTTGGACTCTTTTCACATCCTGTTCAAACTTAAAAAATCACTTTAGTCTTTCCCAGCAGACAATCAGTTACAGGTGGTAGAGTGGGGTATTTCACCTTCTAACCAAAATTTTCCAAAAATAGAATTTGCAAATTCCCAAAAATACATAGATCTAAATGTATTGTTTCTAGATCTAAATCTAGAATAGATCTAGATTCTAGACCAAGATTTAGATTAGAGATATATCCTAAGTTTGGAAAGGAAATTGAATTAGTCACTTGTAAACAGTCAATCACTCACTGACTCAAACTCGCCCGTAGACCAAGAAGACTAGATCTAGATCTAGAAGTCTAAAATCTAGATCTAGATCTAGATCTAGATATCTATATTCTGTACTGCCAGTCTAGCCGTACTTGTCTTAGGCCCTATTAACATTAGAAAACAGGAGGTTTAAAATACATGCACTGTCATTAAGCCGGCACCTGGTTTCGTCTCAAATACAAATATACTTTAGGTACTGCACACAAAAAATGTATATTTACAATTCAGTAGGCCTATTTTTTGTAAATGGTGAGTCTAGCCATCATATTAAGAATAAGTACGGCTAGACTGCGAGTCTAGCCGTACTTAAGTATCTAGAAATCTAGATTAGATTCTAGATCTAATATATAGATCTATCTAGAATCTAGATCTATATATGATCTATATCTAGATCTAGACTCTAGATCTAGATCTAGACTCTAGATCTAGATCTAGATCTAGATCTAGAATCTACACCCCAACAATCAGACACCCATAAATAAAACGAAGTGACTATTTCTCCGAACGTTCGGAGAAATAGTGCCGATCTTTATTTCTCCGAACGGTTTTCGGCTTCCGGTCTCGTGATTTTTTGCCTATTTATTGCGAGAGTTCGGCGCCAACTAGAGGTGTGCGAGTCCAGCATATTAAGATTCGAGTCCAGACTCGAGTATCTGCTCTGGACTCGAGTAATTACTCGAGTAATTACTCGAGTCCCACGGCTCTTAAGACTCGAGTTATAGTATCCCGAAAGGGAATTTTAGTGGGTTTCAAAAAAGGTTTTGTTGAATATCGGACAGAAAATAGAGTGCCTTCCTAGGAGGGAGCTTGAGTTGGCTTATGGCAATTCTAGACATATGCTGTTTATACCGTATTTATTTTATTTTATCTTAGGAAGTGGCTATTCTCACCCCAGGTGAGAATAAAAATGTGATCGACCTCTCACCCCGGGTGAGACTAGCCAGTGTTGGCTATTCTCACCCGCTGTGAAACAAAACCGGGTGTTCCTAATTTCTGAATACTTCCTATCGGTGAGGATGATTAAATAGACAAACCCCTTTTTAAAAAAATGATATTATAACACAAAAGTAAAACTAATTTGGTGGTCTACAATGATGCTACGGCTGTTTCACTTTTAGAATAGAGCCGAACTACCCTAATCGGCATTTTGTTTTGCCCAGAAGTTCTCGCTATATCTAGGCTACTCCTCTCTATCTCTCTCTCTCTCTCTCTCTCTCTCTCTTTCAATGCCCGCAGATAAAATTGCATGTTTGTAACACATGAGGACTGGAACGTTTGTTTACACTACAGAATTCAATTTTAAAAAAGTGTAGATCTAGAATTCTGTGGTTTACACTGGGTATCACATCACGGTAAACGCACACATGAAGAGAATAGCCAAAAGGCTCGCTCTCTCACCCCGGGTGAGTGAGAAGCTTACAACTGTATAACAACTGAGCTAGAATAGAGGTAGTCTTCATCTTATCTTATCTTATTTTTTTATTTTTTAAAAATAATTCTTTGTTACAACAGTAAGAATAAAATGTACACAAACCTCAGACAATGCACTTAATAAAAGAAAGAAGTTTGATTGGTCATCGTGGGTTTCTAACAGTGGTTTCCTTTTTGCTTTTTTCTGGGGGGGGGGGGGGTCGGTTTTTTCCTTTGGGGAAGGGGTATTTTTGGTGGGTTTTTTTCCTTTTCCTTCAGTTTTAAAAAATTGCTTATCAGAATTTTTCTTTTATCAATTCTTAACTTTTTTAAAAACAAAATTTTTCTCCTTTTCTCTGTTTTCCCCCCTACAGACTCGAGTCTGGACTCGAGTCCTTACTCGAGTCCTTACTCGAGTCCTTACTCGAGTAATTTACTTGTGACTCGAGTCTGGACTCGCCGCATGTATTACTCGAGTACTCGAGCCTGGACTCGTTACTCGCACACCTCTAGCGCCAACTTTCATTCTGCCTCTGCCTCTGGTCTGGGAAGGAACACGTACCGCATGGCAAGCCCGCCTACAGACAACCTTCAGTAACACCCACCACACACCCACCACCATCATGCACATGTACACACACTAACTAAACATAACTAGTGGGCAACTTTTGAACGTATGACGAGCTGAACTGTGGATGGAGAGACAGTGTGAGTGAAAGAGCGGGTGAAAGGAAGAATGTGCGAGTGTATCCACAGGCGACAGCAACTAAAAGACGACGACACTGACCACCCCTGGCCTGGTCCACAGCTCACGAACAAAAGGAATGCAGCTCAGGCGGTGTTTTGCCTATATTATTGTCCATGGTTCGCAGGGAACAAGTGAGATTTTCTTTGTGTGTGCCTGGAGGGATGGGGTGGGGTATGAAAGTCATGCGGACGGGGATGAGCCGCGGGAGAGAACACGGGAATTGAATGAAAGAGTGAAACTGAAAGAGACGAATGACTCATGAGTCCTGGAGTGAATGGATCCTGTGTTTCTATTTTTGTATACTTTGAACTGTTACTGAATAAAGGCTGAAATAAAGCCCGAAAAACAAACAAACACACACACACACTCCTCACTCTCCACTTACTACCACACACAGACACACTCAAACACTCACACATACATACACACACACACACACACACACACACACACACACACACATACACACACACACACAGGAGCAAATTTTTGGGTCTATATCTATTTCAATTTTCAACAGCTAGTCTAGATGAGATTTTTAGATGAGTGTAAAAACGTGAAAAAGAAAGGTTTCATAACAGAAAGAAATCAAAATTAGAACAGCCCATAAACAACAACAAACATTAACAAATAAGGGCGTGTGTCCACCTGTCCGAAGAAGATTGGCAGTTTTAACCCTAAATGTGCGTAATTTTTAAAAAAAAGTACAGGATATTACATGTAAATTATGGAATCACACACATTAAGGGGCTTGCCAGTGTCAGTACATTGGTCGCAGCAGTGACAAACGCAGATGCCAGTTCTATGTGTAGTCATCAATAACCCTCCGTAGATCTAGATCTAGACAGCACACGAGTGAACACAACACATTACGTTTAAAAGCAGCACCTTTCATAGGCAACACGTCATATCTATAGCGAAAAACTGTTTGGAATTGTAGCATTTCTTTATATAAATATTTACGGCGGACATTTTTTGGACCGATTGAACCATATTGTATACGAACAATCTATGGTAGGCCCATACTATAATTATAGATCTATATAATATCCGAAATTTGGGGGAAAGGATGATATTTCAGAGTGTTCGGAGAAATAGTGCCCAGCTTTATTTTCCCGAACGTTCGGAGAAATAGTGCCCAGCTTTATTTTCCCGAACGTTCGGAGAAATAGTGCCGGCCTAAATAAAAATGATAAAAAGTTGTACTTTGGTTGGTGTGGTTTGCTCCTTCTTTCCTTTCAAACATCTATCGTCTTTATCTCCCCTCCTTTTTTTGTGTTTGTTACTGTTACTCTCTTGTAATACTTCTGATCTTCGGCACTTACATCATGACCTTACCACACACTAAAACTAAAAGCTTACTTGTAAACTTTTGTTGGCTTTGTTATGTACACATCTCATCTCTTGATCTAGATCTAGATCTAGATCTATCTAGATTCTAGATTTAGGGAAGATTTACTGTCATTGTCTTGAAGAATCATTTCCTTGAACATTCAACTTAGGTTAGGCCTAGGTAGGAAATGCCTGCCATAGATTCATTCATAGAACAACAAAGAGTAGCCTACTTTTACTGTGTTCAGCACGACATTCCAAATATAAACGTAATGTTATTTAAATACAACACACAGTTTACACGCACCTGAATGAAACTGATACTGACGAATCTTTGACCGGTCTATTCCAAGTTCCTCTTTAGAAGTGTAGTAGTCTAGTAGATCTATAATCTAGATCTAGGGCCTAGGCCTAGCAGCAAGTTCAGCAAGTAGATCTAAAGTTTCTAAACTTTTTCAGTCAGTGGAGTCCTGTGTCGTTCTGTATCCGGCATCCGGGTGTAGGTGTAAAGTCGCCTACTGTAAAGACCGGACATGACACAAATTTGGTTTGGAATTTAAAAGATCCTAGGCCACACTTGGATTACTAATATTCATGAATTAATCATGTGTGCTCTAGTCTGAGACATTACAGCCTGCTCTTAAATTTAAAATACTTTTTATATTCACTAAGAGACATAAATATGGAGATTGGTGGAAGAAATCTGAAGAGTTTTCATTCGGCTTTGAAACTTCTCATATATCACTAATATTATGTCAATACATCTGACATCTGTAACACAAGATCAAGAGAGTAACAGTTTACAAAAAAAAAAAGAAAAGAAACTACTCGATTGATCTACAAGCCTAGACCTAGGCCTAGCTTTGTCCAGAAAAAGAATTAATGTTTGAAAAGATTTTATTTCATGTCAAAACTCCATGGTCTTTTTTATATTTGAAAGGGGTTTGGGGGGGGGGGGGGGATATGAACCGAGGGTGTTTGGCGCTGTTGTACCGTATAAACTGGGCACAGCAGTCAGCTCTGGGACTTTCCCAAGGAACTTAGAATAGTTAGAACAATATCCTTGGATTTTCCAGAACTCGGCTTGATCTATTTGTGGAACTCATTCGATAAGGTGAGGAGGGATATAGGCCCCTCACCTCGATTCGCCTCGCCTGTTCCAAAGACTGATGTCACTTGTATTCTGGGTGTTTGGGTGGGACCATTAAATTAAATGGTGGGCCCAATGACTGGGATCCATAAATTTAAGTTAAAGTCTGTGGACTCCAAGGTTTCTCAGAAAGCCGATCTTTTGTGGCCCAATGATTTATACAGGACAACGGAGAAACAGATCTAGAATCTACCTGTCTCTGGGTTGGCCTGTAGACTAGAAGAAGTATTTAAGTGGCTGACAGAACAGTTTGCTCTCATTAGAAAAACAAAAGGCAAACGAAGCAGGGGCAGATCCAGAGAGTGGGTGGTTGGAGGGTACTTTGGTGTGGTTTGCTCCTTCTTTCCTTTCAAACATCTATCGTCTTTATCTCCCCTCCTTTTTTGTGTTTGTTACTGTTACTCTCTTGTAATACTTCTGATCTTCGGCACTTACATC
>NW_004797424.1:454959-457162 GCF_000002075.1 Aplysia californica
GAGAGAGAGAGAGAGAGAGAGAGAGAGAGAGAGAGAGAGAGAGAGAGAGAGAGAGAGAGAGAGTGAGACAGACAGACAGACAGACAGACAGACAGACCGACAGACAGACAGACAGACCGACAGACAGACAGACAGACAGAGAGAGAGAGAGAGAGATAGAGAGAGAGAGAGAGAGAGAGAGAGAGAGAGAGAGAGAGAGAGAGAGAGAGAGAGATTGTGATCAACTGACGGGCTGACGGATAATGACAGGGAGAAAACATTATGTGTGTGATACGGACTGTTCAATTCTTTAAGAGTTTTATGTTATAATCTAGTTTAAAAATAAAAAAGATGTATGAAATAAGAAGAAAACGTGTCCGGGTAACATACAATTATCAAACATACCAAATTAAAAAGATAATCTTTCAAGATGCTAAAATATTTAATAATAAGAAATGGATGAAAATATACTTTTAAACTGAATTTAAGATATATATGATTGCATGATTCTAGGCGTGTGCCATAACTAACTATATATGTACGGAATAGCGGACACAAAAGAGGGTCGATGTTTGCTTTATCTAATTGCTAACAGTATGTCTTGATCTATAAATAATATTATTGATCACAATAATTTTGTTTCCTGGTTTTCACAAAGTGGAGCGCACAATGATTTCAAATATTCCCCCAAAAAGAAATAACAGCACCCTTGGAGGTGTGATCGCATGCATGAGCGTGGATAACCTTTGAAGTTTTTTTTTCTCCAGTAAAGTATGATATGGAGAGCAGCGTTTTTAGTCCCTTATTACACTCCAGATGGGGGATAATTTATCTTAGTGATGACTCTTGTGTAGTAAAATTTGTTGTTGCTTTGTTTGGTTTATTTTTTAACTGCAGAATCTTAAGTGAACCGGAATTATTGATTGTGGGATCTTAGGTGAAGACTACAATAATAGAATTAAACCGAGTATAGTTCTATCTAACAAGACTCAAACTCTTATCCACCCCACCCTACCCTCTCCCCTCATCTGATATGGTTTGGTGTTCCTTTAACATAGAAAATATTCATCATTATTGTTGTTGAATATTGATTTCATGTTCTAATGGAGCCTCTACATATCTACATTTAGACTACAGTAGCATCTAATTTGCACACACACACATGAAAGCAATATCTTTAATTAAAATGTATAATATGTATATACATACACACACATAATAATTATATATATACTCATAATAATTATATATATTTATGAATAAGAATCCTTTAAAAAAATTGAGTATCTCAGTCTTTCTGCTGGGGTGTTGTATCCCTTTCAGCCTGGGTTGGCCTTGGCATGTAGCGCCGGGGTTAGCCTCTTATGAATTAATTATTTAAATTGTGTTGATGGGGGCATAGAAACACTTTCATTCAAATTTTTTAAAAGGGAAACAACTTTACTGTGAAAACTTCGGTCTACTGCATCATCATATCGGTTCTTACACTTAAATACAACACAGGTGCAAGGCATTTTTACTAATTGACTTGCCTAATCTGAAGGACCTCGGAATAAAACCTTCTTTCTTATCTAGATTCCAGTGCCTTAGTCGGGCAATCGCGCAGCGCAGGTAGCCCACGGTTCCGCCGCGAGAGAGGGCTCCTATCAGGCGTGCGGTGCCGCCCACAGAGCATCCTCCATTACTTTTAATCTCCTTGGAAACAAAACAGTCAAGTTTGGTTCCATCGGCTCTAAACTTTCCGCCATACCTCAAAGCGAGAAGTGCGAGGGTTCACTGAACAATGCTTCTCTTAGTGAGCACGCAATTATTGTGGCGCCTTTGCTGAGGGCCTTTGGAAATTAAATCACCAGTGTGACAAAATTTACTCTGGCTATGTTTGTCCTGCGTTTGAAGTCATAGTATACTGCCTAGCAAGCTGTCAGCTATTAGGCCACCTGTAAGCCAATGCAGACACGAGCCGATTTATGTCGGTAGGGCCAGGAGCTAGGCTTTCTCAGATTCAGACCTCACATCCCGCACGACTGGCCTCGGCATTGGAGGCCGAACACGGTCGCGGAGGGTGAATGCGAAAAGCAGCGATAGACTAGTGCGTTGGTGCGGGTGAAGCAGCATTCTCGCACTGTAATCACTAGACAGTAGGGCTGGATTCTGCTCGGTTAATCGAAGGCTTGTAAAGCAGCGGAAGTCTTGCGCTAGAGTCTTGCGAGCAGGCTTGTGGTTT
>NW_004797424.1:457262-459762 GCF_000002075.1 Aplysia californica
TATGAATGAGAATACTTTTTAAAAATTGAGTATCCCAGTCTTTCTGCTGGGGTGTTGTATCCCTTTCAGCCTGGGTTGGCCTTGGCATGTAGCGCCGGGGCCAGCCTCTTATGAATTAATGATTTAAATTGTGTTGTTGGGGGCATAGAAACACTTTCATTCAAATTTTTTAAAAGGGAAACAACTTAACTGTGAAAACTTAGGTCCACTGCAGCACCATATCGGTTCTTACACTTAAATACAACACAGGTGCAAGGCATTTTTACTAATTGACTTGCCTAATCTGAAGGACCTCGGAATAAAACCTTCTTTCTTATCTAGATTTCAGTGCCTTAATCGGGCAATCGCGCAGCACAGGTAGCCCACGGTTCCGCCGCGAGAGAGGGCTCCTATCAGGCGTGCGGTGCCGCCCACAGAGCATCCTCCATTACTTTAAATCTCCTTGGCTAAGGGTGTCTTTTCAGTGACCTGGGGCCAGTCACGTGACTTTCGCCCTGAACAATAATGTTGGTATTGTTCCAGTCAGCGGTTCTCCCTGGTCTTCTGTCTGCTGTCAAGCAATCGTTGTATCAGATCTATCTGTCTGCGTTTTGTGGATGTTTCAACTTACTCTTTCGCCACCTCAGAATTACAAAGTTCTATCTGTCATTTTGGCCGTTTTGAGTCACTAAGACCATGAGGTCAGCAACTAAATTTTAATGTTCTATCTGCTCTATCAAACTCGTAAGAACATTAATCGAACATCGTTGTTAAGATTATATTTAAAGAATTGCATTCGAAAAAGCTTGACGTGCCGTATTGTAAAACTAAAAAAAAAAAATTGACGCTAAATTTCTCAAAACTAGGTGGACTACTGAGTGGATAGAACTTTGTAATTCTGAGGTAACGGTTTGTTGCGGGTTCTATTTGTAACGCATCACATAGTGGGTCTACATACTACAGACTACATGATGAGATATGGTTTGTTCTGAAATCAATTACTATTCTACCCCGAGGAAACTCACATGAACAAAAAGTAAGGCTCCCCCTGCTCTAGCGTTTACCATTCACAAACGTTAACGTTCAAATTCTCAAAAGTACATAAAATCCAGATAGAACCTTTTAATCGCAAACGGCGAAGAGCCAGGCCGGTTCACACAGGTGAAGGGTCAGCGAGGGGGGGTATGGGAGGGCGTAACTCTCGCCACCAGGACCCTCCCAGTGCTGTGCGAGTTGTGATGCATCTTTAACGTCCACGAGTGACACCAATATTCACATTATTTCAGAATTTCAGCAGAAGAACAATGTTCCCGCGTGCTTAAGAATGTTTGATGACTGGTCTTCGTAGCTATATAAACAGATCGACGTTACTCTTCACTCCTTACCCCACTATAGTTTTTCACGACTCTAGATCTATATGTCACGTTTGTGCTAATACAATATATAGCAAAAAATAATCAGAATAGATAATATATTTGAAAGGGGGAAAAAAACACCACCTTTCTTTGGGAATACAAAGGTGCGTTTTTAGATCCTTCAACCATTCTGACTTGCAAAGTTACAAAACCAGGTCGTGATTCGAACGTACGTGAAAACAACCAAATTGAGTCCCGCGCACTCAAATTATGACCTTTTAATGCAGTTTTGAGCGTCGGAAAACTTTAACCAAATTGAAACCAACTGTAAAGCCACACTGTGAGTACCGTCTGCAAGAGTTGGGAGACAGAAAACTGCCAGGTTACAGCTTTGCGCGCGTGTGTAGGAGTTGTTGGTTGTTCACGAAGGTACCGTGTTGTTCCTAGATCTATCCGCGTGCAGTTGCTGAGATATACAACAGAGAGCATGCCGCCATTCTTTCAACAAAGCCGACATCTCCTCCGTGCGGTCAACATCCGATATCTGTCCGTGTTTGTTGTGGTCGTATCCTGGTCTGTGTCGGACGCTTGGTTCTCGGGTCACTTTGGCTTCCGCCCCGGACTGATGGGGTTTGAGGAGCCCAGTGATGATTTGTGGGACGATCACCGTGCAGCGTTCGACGACTTTGAGATGGGGCCGGGAGGGGGGATCTGGGGAGACTGGTTGGGAGGAGGAGGAGGAAGAGGAGGAGGAAACTTGTTAGGAGGGGGAGGAGGAGGGGGAGGAAGCTGGTTCGGAAGAGGAAGAGGAGGCTGGTTCGGAGAAGAAGATCAAGGAGAGGAAGATGGTGGATGGAAAAAGTGGATGGCTAAGAGAATGAAGACAGATGAACTGGACTCGGATGACAGATATTTCGGCATGGGCAGATTTAGAACTCACGGCAGTGTTGAGCCGTCAGGTTTAGGCCGAGGGTTTGGTTTGAGCAGCGGAGGAGGAGGAGAAGAAAGAGAAGACGACGGAAGGATAGGCTGGAGGGCTTCTAGAGGAATGGAGACAGATGAACTGGACTCGGATGACGGAGATTTCGGCCTGGGTAGATCTAGTCGGACTCGCGGCAGTGTGGGACAGTTAGGGTCAGGCCGGGGGTTTGGTTTGAGCAACAGTT
>NW_004797424.1:464762-478194 GCF_000002075.1 Aplysia californica
CCACAAGAGGCCAACTTGGACAGGGAAATGTGGAAAGTGTTTGTTGGTGGTCTATACCCTGGTCCAGGGTGAGAAACTCAGAAAGACATCTTTGTTGTTATTGTTGTTGCTGCTGCTGTTGTTGTTGTTGATGATGAGAATGAGGATGATGATGATGATGAAGCGAAGACCGGATATACATTGCCACAGCAAAGATTTATAGCACTCCATGTAATCTTTATGCCTTATGCTCCCATTGATTTCCTCCTAGTCATACCTCTACTTATAGTACACACAAAGGTACGTTCCGGGCAATAACACTTTCAAGTTATTGCAATATATTCGTAGGCACCGTTTTTAACCCTATTCGTAAGCCCTGGGGTCATTTTGTATCCCCGGGGTTGTATTCTTTACATTTTAGAATACTTCTTTTTCTAGTACGAAGATCTCTTTGAAACTTTCAGTATTTCTCAAAAATTCATTTTGACAGACTGCTATGCAAAGTGTACGGATCGGATTAATGAGAAAATTTCCTCTAGGAAAGTGATGGCACAAAGTTCCCCACGTCGTATGGATACGATAGTAAAACACGAAGTACGGATAGGGTTAACTGTTCTAAGCGCAGAAAGCAATCTTTTTACAGGGTAGAGGGAAAACATCCATGAGACAGACAGACAGAAAGACAGAGCTATTTAATGTCCGTTCTCTTCTTAGTCTGAGGCTACCTTCTGGGTTACTATTACTAATCTACAAAATTCTCCTTTCCACCAGACTTTCTCAGTGGTTGGTTGGAGGGTGCTCTGGTGTAGTTTGTTCCTGTCAAACACTCGTCCTTATCTATCCTCTCTTTCTCTACATGTTACTCCCAGGTAACACCTTTAATCTTCAGAATTTATAACATAACCTATTTGTGTTGAAAGTGTCGTAAAACTTTCTAAAAAATAAACCGAAGACGCTTTGTTCACCTACAGCTTGTACTTGTTGTAACTGATGTGGAATTTAAAAAATTGTTTTTAGTAGAGGGTTTTACGGCGCTCGCAACTGCATAAGGTCATATGAGCGCCAAGGGGTGGGTGTCAACAGAGAAGTCCTTATAGAGAATCAGACTTACTCTACTCACCTCTTTAGCTTCAACAGCACAAGGTCTGCTTCGACTAGTATCAAGGCACCCCGGAAATAGCGGGTCACAAGAGTGGCTAACATACAAAAGAAGTAGAGGAAAATGACAATAGTAAGGATTGGGAAAGAAAAAGCAGCAGTTCCCTGTTGCAGATCAGGCACAGTTATGAGCGTGACATGATGTATCAGCCCATTTACAATTCTACGGTGCTAGAACGAGAAATGCCCCCCCCCCCCCTTTGGGGATGGCCTAAAGACATTACAGTCAGTGGCACTGCCCCGGGGGGTTGATGTGGAATAAATCACACAATGTGGATTTCCTTCCAAAATGTCACGTTTTCTTCTGCTTATTCGTTGACAATTTTTGTGTGTTTATTTTTGGTTTTTATATAATTTTTGTTTTAATAAACACAGTTTTCTAGCGTGCTGAAAATGCGCAAACATCGACTGTCAGATTCTAAACTAATGGCACTGAGAACAACAACAAAAACAACAACAACAGCGACAACAACAACAACAACAATAACGTCCACTTTACAACAAATCAATCGTTTAATCAACAGAAACCATCAACAGGAACTGAAACAATCCATCACCCAAACATCGTAATTCAAAACAGGGTTTTTTTTAACTACTCTCAACTCTGAAATTCAAATTTTCTCTCGAGAACATTGGCACCAATCTAGGATCAAATAATAATAGATCACAGATAGATAGCATGGTATAGTGCAAATTCTCGCTCAACAGCAAGCTCTATGAACTTTACAATCTATATAATGATGCAAGAACAAATTCCAGGTGACATGCAAAACTGAATTCATTTATATGTGTATCAACTCCTACATCAGCCAGATGCCGCATCAGAGAAAACTAACGCAAAGAATAACACAGAAGGCCGGCTTGCAATAACTGACAACTTTTAAGCTGGACAAAACGAAAAGTCCCATCTATTGTAATTGTAAGTACAGGTGAGGCCCCTTATATTTATAGTATACTTATACCCCAACACTGATAATTTAAAAGAAAAAAAAACCCTTGCTAAACAAAGACAATCTGACGGGTCCCGCGGATTTCAGTTTCAGCAAAGACGGGCCGTGGGGGAACAAACTATTCAGAAATAATTGACAATACCACGCAATTGGAGTGGAAGTGAAGTTATGAGGAGGGGGGGGGGGGTGATACAGTTGCCAATAGCGCTACTCACCAAGATTTCTTTTAATATTTTTCTACCAAAAGTCTTCAGTACCGTACGATGAAGGAAAAGGAGAGAGGAGAATCACAAATGTTGACAAGAATGACTCGTGTCAAGAGACATTAAGTAACGGTCTATTTGGTTTTACTGCTCAGCTACAGTTAAGTACAAATATCACGTGCAAAAATAAATATTTAGATGTACAATGTCGCCTTGATGTAAATATTCTAGATCTATATGATGTGTAAAGAATAAACTTGATTGTAAACATAGAATCTGCTCTGACAACGTAACTTACCAGTTTAACCCCTCCGAGCCATGCACTAGCCACGTATGCAGCGTACAAATGTAAAGCTACCGTACTTAAAGTTGAAATACATTCTGCATCATCTGCCTCTGAGACATTAAAGATACAGTTACATTACATGTTACATCATGTACGGCCACTCAAAGCACACATAGGAGACGTGAGCCTTACGTCGCTGAAGCAGTGAAGGAGTTCAGTAAATACTAATTCTATTCTAAAAATATCAATACAGTTCAAGTTTCCCATCACTGTATAAACAACATAGATGTACACCCACATTGATTCCGACAACAAAGCACAACGCATCATCAAGTTGCTCAAGATGTGGAGGTTTGTGTAATTTTATATCGTACGAGAGCCAGGTACGTCAATATACAACATTGGAGGGGTTAATAAGTCAGTAAGTCAGTATGCGGGTTTAACGCTCCTTCCAACACTGTTAAGTCATTCAAGAGGCGAGACCTCAAAGTTTTTAACGTCCGTCTCCAATGTCCAATATGTTCAACAGGACAGAGTCAGATGAAGTGAGAGCCTTGACAACTCCACAAAACGACCAACGTTCAAGAACACAACGTCTGGGGTACGAACCAGAGTCATCTGCTTCATAGTTCAGCATGATACCCACTAAGCTAACAGAGCGCCCGTGAAAAGGCACAAAGTACAAACCAACATCCACCTCAAATATACAAGAGAACAGTGGACCCCACCAAAAAACAAACAAAAACAAAACAAAACAAAACAACCTCTACGAACAGTCGACTGCTACAGCAGACAGAAAATCTGTCAATGTTCTGGTGATGTCCCCGCATGTCGTACAAAGCACAAGCTATCTTCATGTACACCTGACATAGTCACATACCATCATGTACATGAGATTCAGAACTCAAACAATAAAACTGAAATTAATTAATTTTAATTAAAGTGAACACTTTTTTTTCAGGATTCAATATTATATACTGTACAATGTATAGGAATATTTTATTTAACTTGTAAGCCAAAATATTAAGTTGCTCTTTCTATATTTGGTATTAGGTTAATAAAGGTTTGGAAGAAAAATATATTCTAAGATATACTGGTATTCTAATATATGCTAAGAAATTTGTTCCTTTGATTTATCCGAAACCATACATAATAAATTACATGGGAAAAAGCTTAAAATTAAAAAAAATTAACATATATTTTAAAGAGAAGAATGTTGTCACATTTAGATCGAACCTCAATAGCAAAGGCGATACAGTGTGCTGCAAATGCAAAAACAGATTCATACAAGATGAGACAAGCAAGAACAATAAAAAGTCCAGATGTAGTAGGAGTTTCACGGCGCTAGTTCACATTATAAGCACCGAAATGTTACAAGAGAGTAACAAATGTAAAAAGAAAAGACGGAGAAAAAAGGACAATAGATGTTTGATAAGAAAGAAGGAGCAAACCCCACCAGAACACCCGCAGCCAACCCACACATGGATGTGTACGTAAGTAACTGCCAGTCATTGAGCTCAACTCAGTTTCTCTACGTTCGTCTTGTGTACGTCTTTTTACACCCCCATCCACACCATCCTATGTTCTTACAGTTTCCATAAAGCCCTGAACCAAAAAAAGACAAAAGAATATAAGAATGTGAGAAAGGCAACGCCCAGTCCACGATTTCCATCCCTATTTATAAAAGGCGTACGTGCGGTGGATTTCCATGTGGATGTCCAGTTCATACTTGTAGTTAAAAGTGGAATCACAAATTTTACATCTCTTCATGTGAGTTTTTTCATGTTTCCTCAGAGTCGTGGATCTGGAAAACGACTTTCCACACAACCTGCAAGCGTACGGCTTGTCGCCAGAGTGTATGAGCATGTGAGATTTGAGGTGTCCGTTCTTAAAGAAACGCTTCCCACAGTCCCCACACTCAAACAGCCTCTGCCTGTCGTCGTTCTCATCGGGCACAATCTGCGACTGAGAGATAGTGATGATCTTCCCCGGATCCACAGCCGCGCCGTTGGTTGGGGCCACGAGGAAGGACTCGGGGTTGGAGTCTGGCTCAGAGATGATCTGAAAAGTTGATCCCCCGGGGGTGGTGCTGGTGTACATCTGAGGGTCGGCCGCCTCCCCTCCCTCAGAGGCCGGGATCTGGATGAAGGTCAACGTCTGGTTCTCCTCGCTCATGGCCGTCTGTGTGTGGAAGGCGGGCGTAAAGTGGGACAAGCCGGTAGAAAAAGCCGAGGGGATGGAAACAAGCTTCCCCCGGTCGGCGACTGCTGAGTGACCGGCAAACGGTCTCTCGTCGTCTTCCTCGTACTCGGCAAAGTCGTCGTTGTCACAGTCAGAGTAGTACATGTCCGAGCGATGAGTGACAACGTGTTTGGCCAGGTCATACTTGTCCTCGAAGAACTTGTCGCAGTGCGAGCAGATGTGAGTCTTCATGTGGCGGGTCAGAACCGTCCTCCGAACAAAGTTCTTGCAGCACAGAGTACACCGGTTTATGTTGTGTTGGGAGTCCACGAAAGAGAATTTCTTGAAGAATTCTCTGTTGACCTTAGAGACCAGAGGTGACGCAGGACCTTTCTTTTTCTCCCCACAGACGTCCACAGTGGGGGCGGAGGATTCCTTGCGGTGCCTGTACTTGTGTTCCAGCAGGTCGGCCTTGTCCTCAAAGAATTGGTTACAGAAGGGACACACGTGTGTCTTGAAGTGTCTCGTCAGCGTGGTGGGCCGGGCGTATTTTCTTTTACATATGGTACAGGCGAAGATGCTGCTGGAGGTATCAATACAGGAGTACCTCTCAAAGGTTTTTTTGTTCGCTTTGATAATTTCATCATGTGACAGAGCCTGAAGCACCGTGGAGTATGTTTTGTGACTTTTACAGTCGAGCACATTTTCCATCTCGCTGAGAAAACCATCACTCTCCTCGTCGTCCCCGGTATCAGACGACTCCCAACTGAAGGATTCCTTTAGGCTTGGCTCTAAACAGTTGGCTTCGTCTTTCATTCTGACGATCAGCTGTTTTCTGTGCTCCTCCCTGTGACACCGTAGATCTTCCTTTTGAGGATAAAAATTGTTGCAACATTCACAAACGTGTCCGAGGAAATGTTGCTGTAGAAGAAGGCTGTCCTTGAACGTGCAGTGACACAGTTTGCAAACAAACGTGGTTTTGCCAGCATCTATCTCTGAGTGCAGCGTGAATTGGTCGTTGTGTTTGTCCAGTATCTGCTCCTGAGTGTAAATGATATAGTCCCCCACATGAGGCTGTTCTTCCCCGTCACTGACGCAAGGTGAATCAGGCGAGTCTGACTCGACAATGACCTTGATCGTGGCAAGCAGCTCATCATCTGAATCGTACTCCTCGGTGTTTGTATCTGGCCTCGTCAATTCCAATACAACACTGCCAAAAAGTTCGAGAAATGCATTATCGTTCAATAATTTGTGAGCATTGGTGTTGTCTGACTTCCCAGATTTCCTAGCCAGGTCAGTGTCCTCTTCGTTGTCACTCGAGCAGTCAGAATCAGAGAGCTTGCAGACAGCAGAGCCCGAGTGTACAAATTTCTTGTTCTTATTGTGAACTGGTATACTGCTCTCGTCGAGACACGCACCGCTGAACAGCATTGTGGGCGCGTGGTTCTGCATGTGAAACTGCAGGTCAGTAGCAGATTCAAACTTTTTGTAACAAATCTTGCATTTAAGATCATCATGGGGGACATGGTGCTTCTCCACGTGTTCCTTGAACTCGGACTGGTCAAAGAAGGGAGACTCACAAACATCACACTTGTACGGTTTTCCGTGGAGTTTCATGTGCATCTTTAGTTTGGACAAGGTAGGATAACGCTTCTCACAAATTGTGCAGCTGTAGCAGTGGTGAACTTTCTCGTGATTCTCCAGACTTTTCTTATTGATGTAGGCCTTGCTGCACATATGACACGACCATTTGGCCACTTTCGGGGGTCTGCCCCCAGGCTTGACAAAGGGAGATTCGTGTTGGCCCACTTCTTTCCATCCAAACTTCCCACAGGCAGATTTTCTGTCTGATTTGCCAAACGCCACCATTCGAATGGTTTTATGGGACTTCATATGTTCTTTTAAGAGAAAATGATTGAAAAATGACCGTGAGCATATTTTACACAGTAGCGAGTCGTGTTTGTCGTGACGTTTCATGTGAATCTTCAACAAGGTAGAAGAGAGGCAACGTCTCCGGCACAGCTTGCACTTGAACTTCAGAGAGTGAACTTTCTCATGCTTCCTTAAGGCAGCCTTGGAGGAGAAAACCCTCTCACATTTCTCACAAGGAACACCTTCAAGTTTGACTTCAGACTGACCCGTCAACGACAATTTCGCTGTGTTTGTTCCTTTCCGGGGTTCTGTCCCAGCACGTCCTACCTTGGGTACCTTGTCCAGGGCCATCACTGCTTTCTTATGGGTTTGTGTCGTCTGGTGCTTCTTCAGGATGCTTTCTCTGGTGTAGTTTGTGTTACAAACATCGCAATGATACGGCTTTTCTTTGGTGTGCGTCTGAATGTGGGTCTTGAGATCGCCCTTACTTTTGCATCGAACCTTACAGTAAGGACAAGGGAATCTGTCTGTGTGTGTAATAAAGTGTTGCTTCAAGGTCTGCTTCCTGTGAAACATTTTACAACACTCCTCACACTGATACATTGTCGCACTACCATCTCTCGATGCATTTGTTGGGCTGCCAGGCGTGGAGGAAGGAGATTTACCCCTCTGGCGTTTTCTCCCTTTCGTCTTGGAAGAAGCAACAGTTTTCTCCCCGGTGGTGGCAGAGCGTGTCTTGTACCTACGTGGCTGGAACGCCGGAGACGAGTGTTCTACCGGGTAGTCTTTGCCCACACAGGTGTCTGTCTCGCCGTACAGCATGGTGTCCCCGTCACTGTGAATCGGCGCTTCTATGAGCAGAGTCTCCGACTTTGGGCTTGAGGGCGCAGACGGCAGCTGACGGCTTTGTACTGGACTCTCCGCCACCGGCAAATTGTTGGTGGAGATGAGCTTGAGGCTGTTGGCGAGTGTGGCGCCCAGGCTACCCTCACCAACAAGGGAGCTCTCAGACACGGACCGTGTTACTGTCGGGGAAGATGGATCTTCTTTAGAAACACACGGTTCAGTCTGTGTGTTGTGGGTCGGCAGTTTGTAGCGTGACTCACACGAGTCACCCTTAAATGAATCCTCAAAGTCTATTGTCGTACTGGGAGTTTCATTCTTGGACAGAGAAGAATGTTGAGAGAGTGAACGAGACGTACACTGAGACATTTGACCCTTGGACCCCTGGCCAGCCTTCTGACCCCCCTCACGGTCAAGCGACGTATAACAGAGAGGAAGTCCCCCCAGGTCACCATCCCCTCTTTCGGCGGTTTTGGCCGCCAAACTCGAGACTGGAAATTGAATACTGTCAGGGCTATTCCTTCCTTTCTCATTCTTGCCTGAATTCTGAATATCTCTGTGACTCTCTTCCATTGCTCCTTCCCCAAAACTATTGATTGGTTTTAGGCTCATGTCTACTAAACGGTTCATGAAACATTACCAAACATTACCTCAACCCTCTAACACAAAGGGGACTCTGCTTACCGAACCATTTCTATAAGAACAACATGACGGGCAACAGAGTCAAAAATGTGTCAAAAGCGTGCATGAAGGTATCAAACTACAACATTTACAAGCACACGATGAAAAACCCCCCAAAACAAGCAAACAATAGCAAGAATTATCAATGGGTTTCAACTTTACGGGCAACCTTTAGTTTCAGTTCAATTCATATAAGAATAATATCTGCTGCATCTGTTCCAAGTCACCATTCTACACCCTGGAATGGACCTGCAAGAGAGGAATAGAACACCTGGAAAACACTGAAAACATCCGTAGCAAGCAGTTATCCTAAAGTGCAGGCCTAGACAACTGACTTAAAAAGTACATAAACCTCTCTTTTATGAGGCTCTTCAATTTGTATTATCTATTTCTTTTTTAAAATAACGTTATAATTACAGTTCCAACTGGCAAATATCCCCCCCCCCCCATAAGACCCATTTTAACAGTACAAAAGATGACAGTTCCATGAAACGTCACATAATTTAGCGAGAACGTCATCCAAAACATCGCAAAATACATTCCTAGAGAATAGTCTAAACTCATAATGATTAACTTAAAAACTTGATAATCAAAGTGTTGAATCTGCTTCTCAAACAAAAGTTCTAATAAATCAGTATTATCACTATCAGTAATTAAAAAAAACTGAACAACAACAACACAACTGACACCATGATAAGTCTGTGCAAAGTTGTTGTTTACTAAGAACCTTGAAAGGTGAATATTTACAAATTACATTATTAGAACAGAAATAACGGATTGAATTATTTGTAACGGGTCAATATAGATAGAAACATTTTAAACAAGAAAGTCTATAAAAAAAAACTGTAAAAAGAAAACAATTCTCTTTCATTGTACTTGTTTGTTAGTTTGGTAAGAGTTTTACGGAGCTCGCAACTGCGGAAAGCTACATGAGTGCGCAGGACTCAAGTTGGTCATTTGCACATTAAACATTTTCAGTATTAATAGGAATTAATTTTGAATTTTGCCCGGATGGTGTCCTAAGCCTACTCTTATCGGTTTTAGGACCACCAATGAATCCTTAACGTGCGCAACCTAGACACGGGACATCCGATATTTTTTTCTCATTAAAATTATCTGCACCCTCTGACCTAGCACATGTTAGATAAAAACAAGAGGTAATCTACTCTGAGACTGGCTGCATCTCTTTTTTTCCGCTTTCAGGGGTAATTTTAAAAGACTTACAGCTTAATTTTGATTTGCATTAAAGGTGCAGGCTCATCAAAATAGTCGTGAGTAAATTTCACAGATCAGAAAATTCAATTTCAATGCATTTGACATTAACAAAGAGCGGTTCAGAAATCAAAAGGTCCAGAAAACCAAAAGAAATTCCAAACTGTAACACACATGTAAAAAATTATAACTTCATCCAAATATGGAAAATTGAGCAAAATAATACTTCACCACATCAAGGGGAAATTTTCTTAAATTATGCCCAACTCCAAATGCATGTGTGTGTATTGGTTATTGGCACATACTGTGTTCAGAGGTCTTTAGTGCTGTGTTCAGGTCCACGGACTCAAATGACACTTCAGCTGGGGACACTTGAACTAGTCAGAACAGAGGCTTTTCAAGATGTTCACCTGAATAATGGCCAGTTTCCACAGATTGATGACAATCGCAAGCTCACGGAGTCCTGTGTGGGAGAAAGAGAGATGATCATTGAACAGCTGCCGTGTGAGTGCCGTGCGCCATGTCTACTGTATCCCTCTGGCAGTATAGCGAGGCAAATGTAAATTAGTTTAGGTAGCCTTAGAACCGACATCTCAGGCTTTTAGTGGGTTGTGCTTTAAAGTTAAAGTCAAAGGGACTAATGATATGTTTATATAGAGGCGATCCTTGGCATGCAATTGCAAAGCTGGCGGTAAGCGAGTGAGTGAGAGAGTGAGTGAGTGAGTGAGTGAGTGAGTGAGTGAGTGAGTGTGTGTGTGTGTGTGTGTGTGTGTGTGTGCGTGTGTGAGTGTGCGTGTGTTTGTGGGTGTCGTTGTTGTTATTGGGTTGTTTTTAAGAAACTGCAACGAAAGACGTCACATTACCCATCGCCATTCATAATGCTTTAAATTTCAGAAAGGGAGTGGGAGCAAGTGAATAAAAAACCCATACATGTACATGTATTGAATCCAGCCTTCACACTTGTAGATCTACGATCTAATGACAAGAGAGAAACATTCTAGATCTAGATCTAGATATCTACAGTACTGTCTGGGCATCTCGGCCGTCTGGACAAGTCGGCCGCCTGCCTAAACAGTGTTGTACCAACTCGTTTTAAGGCCAATTTTGATTGGATATCTTGTTAATTTATAAACAAATGCAATCTTTGTTTAGTAATGCTAACAATTTCGCACGTTTTGTTTCCCTTTCACCCGTTTTCAATGAATTTTTGTGAATTTTTGCGACAGAACCAGGTAAATCGAAAGTAGGTCCACCATTTTTTCATCGCCTCCATAACTTGAACTATGCATACTCATAAGGTCATAGTCATGCGCAGATGCTATACAGTGGGTGCCGCATTCAACGAGGTCACATTCAACGAGAAGTCGGCTCCAACGAGGCAATCCTTAGTCCCCGATTTTTTCCTCTGTATCTCTTTGTAAATGTACGTCGGCTCCAACGAGGTCGCAATAACCACGTAAAAGCAATTAGTGGCCCCGAAAGCGAAGAATTTTTCTCCTTTCTCTCCATCTCACGTGAAGCACAAGGCCCATCATCGATTTCTAACATACTGTATTGCTAGATCTAGTGTACCTCCTAATATGGGCCCCAAAGCCAACAGGATGGGTGAGGGTTAGCCTTCGGTAGGAATTGGAGGGGGTGAAGGTGGGAGGGAACGCGATGAGGGCTATGTGAAACTGGATGAACTCTGGATGGGGAGCCTCTATAGGTCTAGGTCTAGGTCGAGACCCTCATTTTTTTTCCAATTTTCTTTCCTTCCCCTGATCAGAAAATCCAAGCTCCCGCCTTTACTTTATGTAGATCTAAGCCTAGATGTGAGAGGGTATGTTTCCAAACTGGAAGTTTTCCGGAAAAAAATATTTTAAAATGCAGAAACGACGGTCAGAACACAACTCAAATACGCGAACACTGATGCTGTTTGCGATTTTCGTCATCAGGGGGAAAAACTGTTTTAATTACTGGTATTGGTACATCGTGTAATATAATACCTTGTCTCCTTTCTTTACTTTAGCCTTATTCGCGTCCAACGAGAGGTCGGATCCAACGAGGACAACAAGCCGGTCCCGGCAACCTCGTTGAATGCGACACCCACAGTATTACAACGTCATATGACCTGGGACGGAAGGCAGCGGAGTTTTTGGTATATTCCGGGAACGAGGGGAAGCCTAGACGGTTAGAGAAGTTAGTATAAGAACGTATAGGGGGAAGTCCTTCTTGCAATAGGAGTGATGTGGTTGGGAGGGGAGGGGGGGGGCGAGTCAACCGGACTAAAAGTATTGAGAGTCCTGGTTGTTCGATTATTATGTTTTTAAAATATATTTTCAAGCTTAGCCTAAATCTCTACCCATTTTTTAAACATTGTTTATTTTTTATTATTTCATTTATTGTGTACATTAATGATTTTTGTGGCCAGTGAATTCGATTAAATGGATTATATACCAAATTTAGTGATAGTCATGGACTGTGTTGCTTGCACCAAGGTAAGGTTAAAAAATATTTTTAAGTCCGAGTTTATTTCTCCGAACGTTCGGGAAAATTAACTTGAACTCTATTTCTTCGAACGGTTTCAGTTCTCGGGATTAAATTGTTAATAATTTGCGAATGGAGTGGCAGCGCCGCGCGTGCGTGTGTGTGTTTGTGTGCGTGTGAGTGCGTGCGTGTGTGTGTGTGTGTGTGTGTGTATGTGTGTGTGTGTGTGTGTGTGTGTGTGTGTGTGTGTGTGTGTGTGTGTGTGTGCGTGTATAAGGTGTGAACGAGGCGTGGGGGCGTGTGGGGGGGGGGGGGAGGCGTGGGAATTTAGTTTTTGCTTTAGGGTTGACTAAATGCAAAATAGGTTACTGCCAAGGTAGAGCAGTCTTGTTTTCTCGCTGCACCTATCGTCCGGGAACGTTGCCCAAACCACAACTGAAGCTGAATATTATAGTCAGACATTTAAAAATCTCTAGATCTAGCTCTAGAAATTGAATTCGATGAAAAAAAAAAGATTCTTCCCAGTCCTCGCAGAATGGCAGAATGAAAGATGACGCCTAAATCTCGCAAATAACCAAACAATTTCGAGAACGGAAACCTTTCAGTACTTTCAGAGCAAGCAATCTGTTTCTTTTTATTAGATAGAAGGGTGTAAAATGGATTTCATAATTTGAAGGAGTGGTTTTGTGGGTGATTGGGGTGAGACTGAGATGAGCGAATCATCATCAATGCCTTTCACCCCTGGCAGGGTACCTATAGGCCACAAATAAGCTCCTCCCATTCATCTCTGTCCTGGGCCATCCTTTCAAGCTCGTTCCTAGTGAGCTTCATCTCATGCCCCTTTCCACACATCTCCACGTTCAAAGTGGCTTACCACTGCCTTGTGCTCCCTGTGGGTTCCACTGCAGTGACTGTCTTGTGATGTTTCCGTTGGGCTTTCTTAATTAAGGTGTGCCCCATCCATCGCAACTTTCTTAGTCCTATTTCTAATATAATATGCCTCTGTAGTTGTTACAGTTGCTGAGGTCTCCTTTCATTTGCAGCTTGATTAGGTGGCCTTCCTTCCAGTCGGATGGTATTTTCTTCTTTTGCCAAACCTTTTCAAATAGAGCATAGAGAATTTCCCCTAATGTATCTTAAGCTGCCTTAAGGGACTCTGGTGGTATGGTCGGGACCAGCTGCCTTGTGGGACTTCACTTCAGTGATGTTATAGCTGCCGCAATTCCTCTCTCGACGGTGGTTCCATAACTAAAGTGAGGTTATTTCTGGCTGGAAGAATTTCTGGTTGGTTTTCTGGAGTTGATCAAAGTGTTCTCTCCATCGGTTAAGTTGCCCCTTTGGGTTAAAGATAGTCTTTCTCTCCTTGTCTTTCACCGGTAGAGTGGGCTTGCTGAACCTACCTGAAAGAGTTTTTGTTGTCTGGCGTACAATCTGCAAGTGTCCGTCAGTTGCTGCTTTCTCTGCCTTTTCGGCCAGTCCATTGAGGTAGGCATTCTTGTCCTTCTTGATGGAATTTTTTACCTCCCAAACGCCCATTGTCATGGCAATCGCAAATCACGATTTTTGGGGGAGGATTGGGGGCTGTATGTGAAAGGACT
>NW_004797424.1:478294-496241 GCF_000002075.1 Aplysia californica
TACGCACCCGGTTACCGTGTATGTGACATTGAGTCTAGTCTACACGCCCGGTTGCCAGTTACCGTGTACATAGACACTGAGGCTACGTGCCCGGTTTACGTGTACGTAGACCCTGAAGCGGCTACGTGCCCGGTTACCGTGTAAGATACTCCGAAGTAAAAATTTACCCTTTGCCGTCTACACAGTACAGCAAAACGATATGTTGTTTGTAGATCTAGATATCTACTTCCAGTCGTGAGTTCGATGAGTACTACAGTGAGACTTGGCTATTGTGAGACGTGACAGCAGTGTGTTGTTTTGTGTTCGTTCACTGACGTACGGATGACGGATCCGGACAACTGATGTGTCCTGTAGGGTTGCCAGCTTTTAAAGGTGGTCTACGAGAACAGAAGAAGCGTGTCACTTCAAAAGTTGACACACCCTATAGTCTGGGGCTATAGGTTGATTTAAAACCATGATACAAGACATTTAGCATAAATATTGCTTCGTTATGTTACAAATACCAAAAATGAAAAAAACAATTTACCTTTATAATGAATATCATGGGGTGCCTGTCGTATTATAAATTGACATAAAAGCCGCCAAATTGGCATTGTAAAATTATCGTCTAGTTTCGTTTTTTTGACATCCAGATTTTACTTTCCCTTGAACGAATTTTAACCTACTTAGTTTTGCCAAATTTCAGTTTCAAGTTTTTGTTATTTAGAATTAAACTGTGAATCGTTTCTAAATAAATCAAGTATCAACACAAAAGAATAAAATTCACACTATGCAGGCAATGTGCCCATGAACTGCTCAAACCGCAATTTCTCATGAATCAAATTTTAATATTCTTTTGGCAACATCAAAGAAATCATGGCCAGACTTCCTGTCACTTGTCCGGAACAGGAAACGCTTTGAGCTTACCTTGGCAATGGCCCCCGTATTTATGTAAAGGTCGAAGTTGCAAAACAGAACACAGCAGACTGGTAGTCTCTTTACACAACTTATCGAAGCAGCCTTGCCGACAGACATTGCAACAAAGATAGTCATGGCTGGAATAGCACGTATTGCTCCAAGCTTGTCAGCCTCGATTTGTGAGTGCCTGTTTTTTCAGTGTCTCTGTCTCTTCTTCAGTATTCCGAATTCGTGTCTTGATTTCTTGATTGATAATAATAATAATAATAATTATAAAATGATGATTTTGAATGAATTGTCCCTGCCTTTAAGTTTTAGGCTTTTAGATCTCTCTCTCTCTCTCTCTCTCTCTCTCTCTCTCTCTCTCTCTCTCTCTCTCTCTCTCTCTCCCCCTCTTTACAAAATAGTTACGAATTTTTTAATCAATTAATTTTTGGGCCACCTCTATTCTCACCCCGAGTGAGAATAGTGCAGGCGAGTCTTGTGGCTATTCTCACCCGGTACGCGTTCACCAAATTTTGCGTTCACCCTAAACCACATTAATTCTAGATCTAGAGCCTATGTACGGCATACCGTCACCTTAGTGTTTTGTGATGACTATTTCCGGAAGTGAACTTTTGTATTACCATAACTTCGGCTCTTTCAAAAACATTGACCCAAAATTTCGTTTTGTTGAGAGGCCAGCCTTTCCTGTAGGTGTGAGGTGAAGATTTTAGTCAGATAGTGTATAAAGAAGACCCCTAACCGAGACTTGACACATGTCCTGACATGTACCCCATATCGTCACGTGTCGGGTTTTCTGTCATGGTATGTACCCCATACCGTCACCCACTACACCCCATACCATCACACCTAAATTGAAGCACAACTAGGCGTTTGAAAAAAAGAAAGAAGGAAAGACGAACGCCTTTTGTACAGTGGGCCTAAGAGTACTAAGACAGAACTAATGTTTATTGACATACTAAAAAGAACAACCACCAAAACAGACACACATACATTTTACTCACACATAGATCTAGGTACATGAATGTTTCATTTTACTCTTCCAGACATATCACAAACCCATATGAACATCTCCCTCACACACAGGTACATGAAGGCTTCATTTTACTCTTCCTCACATATCACAACAAACTCACTTGAACATCTTTTACTCACACACAAGCTCTTGAATGCTTCATTTTACTCTTACACACATATCACAAACTCATATGAACATCTTCCTCACACAAAGGTACATGAATGCTTCATTTTACTCTTCCCCACATATATCACAACAAACTCACTTGAACCAGATTCGTTTAAAATCGCTCTTGTAAAACCGTTGCTAAAGAAGCAAAACTTAGATCAGAATGTCTTAAAGAACTATAGACCTGTTTCAAATCTACCTTTTTTGTCTAAAATCCTTGAAAAGGTTGTCCCCGAGCAGCTTCGTCATCACTTACAAGAAAACAATCTGTTAGAGCCATTCCAGTCTGCCTATCGAGCTAACCACAGCACAGAAACAGCACTTCTTAAAGTCATGATCTCGAATGACATGCTTACTGATTGTGATTCAGGAAAAGTTGTTTTGCTGAGCCTTTTAGATCTATCAGCAGCTTTTGATACATATTGACCATCACATTTTATTGAAGCGATTAGAAGTGTCTTTTGGAATATCCGGGACTGCCCTTAGCTGGTTTTCTTCTTACCTGTCAAACCGTTACCAATCTGTTTTTATTAAAGGGCTTAAGTCATCAGATCATGCTCTTAAGTATGGGGTCCCCCAGGGCTCAGTCCTCGGTCCAGTTTTGTTCACCATTTATACTCCACCACTTGTCAAGTAAATAGTTAAATGTGACTTAAAATACCATTTCTATGCTGATGATACCCAAATTTATGGTTCAACATTGTTTACCAACTTATTGCCTTAGTGAAAAACCGGATGAACAAATATAAATTGATGTTAAATGATGATAAAAGAGAAGTCATTCTGGCAGGCAATGCAAAGTCTGTTAAAGAGGTTGACCATGATCACATTAAAATTGGTGATGCAAAAATTTTATTTTCAAGAAAAGTTAAGAATCTTGGAATCTATTTTGATTCTTATTTGTCAATGTCGGCTGAGGTAAATCATCTGATCAGCTGCATGTATTTAGAAATAAGAAAAATTAATAAAATACGTCATCTGATCAATACCAAGTATACTGCTTTACTAGTAACTAGCTTAATTTTATCTTAACTCGATTATTGTAACTCCTTGTTATCAGGAATATCACTGGAGAAATTTAAAAAACTTCAAACTGTCCAAAACAATGCAGCACGTTTAGTTTTACGGAAAAGAAAGCGAGACTCTGCTAAACCTCTTTTACGAACTTTGCATTGGCTTCCTGTTGAGAAAAGGATTGTGTACAAGTTGGCCACCATATGTCACAAATGTTTGAATGATAATGCACCATCATATTTATCAAATCTGTTAAGACTGTACATTCCAACTCGCAGTTTAAGGTCATCAGCTGACAAAAAGAAATTTATTTTACCATCTATGAAACTTAAAACAATGGGTGAAAGGGCATTTGAATACCAAGGCCCCAAGATCTGGAATGCTTTACCAAGTACGTTGAGAGAAATCAAATCTTTTGATTCATTCAAAGGTCAGCTGAAGTCGTTTCTGTTTTTAAATTAATAAGATGAATATTTGGAATAATTTTCTTTAGTCGGGAACACAATGTTTCATGTTACTGCTGTATGTTGTACTGTATTGTAAAGCGCTCAGAGCCTGTGTACTTTATTAGGGGTTGAGCGCTATATAAATGTCATTTATTATTATTATTATTAACATCTTTTACTCACACACAAGTACTTGAATGCTTCATTTTACTCTTCCAACATGTATCACAACAAACTCACATGAACATCTTACTCGCACACATACATGAATTTCCCTGTTTTTTCTTCTTCTTCTTCCCTGTTCTCTGCTTCTCCAACTTCGTTACTTTTTCTCCTCTTTTCTCTTCTTCCTTCTCCACCCTTTTCTCTCCCTTTCTCTCTTCCTCTTTTCCACTTCTTCCTTTTTCTTTTCTTCTTCCAATTTCTTCGCCTCCTCCCATGCTTTGTACTTTGCCCGTAAGACATGTATGTAGGGGTCTTAGCCCGCTTCTCTGTGTTGAAACCTTAGATAGTTCCAGCTTGCTGGTATGGGCAGGTTGACGACGAGGGGGCAGGAATGAGTTGATTTTACAAATCAAGGTATTTTTTGTATGCCCCCTCGTTTTCCTTAGGTTCGATTTTGTGCCAATGGCAACGGCGGACCCAATGCATGTCTGATGCCATCCATCCAGTGGCAATGGCGTGATCAATTAGACTGTCAAGGACAAAGCAAAAGTGTTGTCCTGAGGCAGTTTTTGGGGGGCTTGGGGTGTCACCAGAGTTTCATCTTCCAATGGTCTCAATGCCTGCTCAGGTAGACAATAGACATAGTCCTGGTTGTCCACAGGATCCTGAGCTGGGGTCAAAACCAAAGGTAGCTGAAACTCTGCTGCAGGATCCAGGAAGTCCTCGGAGGTACATTCGATCCCCGAGAATTCCAGACCTGTGGTCGAAAAGTCTAGGGCATCAACTGACCACTCACAACTAGAGACAAGGGCAGTTGGGGGAGGGCCAGCAAGTTTTTCTTCTGAAACAGAAGCAGTAGGAGCAGGAACAATATCACAACATGTGGAAACAGTGGCTGGAAGAACATCATCACAACATGTGTATACATTGGACAGAGGAACATCATCATCATCATTACATACAACGGGATAGAGTTTCCTTCATATAAATTTGTTTCAAACATTAAAAAAGAACAATCTAAAGTCGCTCATTTTCTAATGAATCCGTGTCTAAATAGATCTATCTAGATCTATATCAAATCATAGAAACTAAAAAATCTAAAGTACTAAGATGCCATCCGTAGTCCGTCAAGAAATAGGGTGACCTTATTTAGGCCTAAATAAGCAAAAAAAAAACTCCCTTACCTTATTTAGGCCATATGTGGCCTGAATAAGCACTCCCCAAGAAATAACTATTTTTCAAGTCACGCACCATGTAAAAAATACGGTGACGGTATGGGGTACATCCATTAAAAAATTGTACCCCATATGGTCACCCCCCCTACGGGCGCCAATTGTTACAACAAAGAGCAGCGAATGGTTTGTGGCGGTAACTAGACACCTTATAAACTGAATAAAAATGCGAAACGAATCCTGCGGGTACGATTGTAGAACCAATAGCTTATTTCCAAAGATGTATTGCGCATCTGCAAGCCGTAATGGCTGAACGCGGTTCTTACATTTGGAGATGAAATGGACCATTTCTGCTCACACAGGTGTCTGATTCTGCTCAAAATTGTTGAACTTGAAAACAAAACAATGTTGAACGGAATTGGTTAGCAGACAGCATTCCAGATTATCGCATAATTGTCTGGTTGTCCAATTTTAGGCCAAATGCGTGCCAAGTGACGGTATGCCGTACATAGGCTATAGATCTACACTGTGATAACAGAAAAATTGTAGAATTCTGTGCCGTGTACAAACGTTCCATTACAACTGTAGCCTACTAAAAGCGTACAATTTTGTCTGTGGGCAGTGGAGAGAGAAAGAGGAGTAGCGCGAGAATTTCCGGGCAAAAAAAAATGCCGACCCGCGTAGTTCGGCTCGATTCGAAAAGTTAAATAGCCGTAGCATCTTTGTAGACAACCAAATTAATTTACGTTTGTGTTTTAACATCATTTTTTAACTTTGTTTTGGTCAATTTGATCGTCCACACCGATAGACAGTATTCAGAAAGAGACAGAGAGAGAGAGAAGAGGGGAGGAGTTGATCTTGCGAGAACTTCCGGGCGGGTGAGAATAGCCACTTTCTAATTTTTGGTACACTCATTATGGGACGTTCTTTGGTGAGTTTTGAGACAATATGACAATATTTGTCATAACTCGCTCATTTCTCTGAGTATTTAAATGAAACTTGGCAACCCAGTACATTTTCTAGTGCAGAATCTAGGCTTGCTTTCAGATTTTTCATAGTATAGCTATCTTTCTTTTACTTTTTGAGTTCTGTTATGAAGACGTTTTTATAGAGGTAAAAATGTGGCGGTTTTCTGTGCGTTTTGAGACAATATTTGTCATAGCTCGCCTATTTCTTGGAGTATGTAAATGAAACTTGGCAGTCTATTACAGTTTTTGATGCAGAATCTAGTCATGCTGTCAGATTTTTAATATCTATCATACTTTTTGAGTTGTAAAGACATTAACAGGTAAAAAAGAGGCGTTCTTTACAGATTTACAAAGATTATCAGTCATATCTTCTCCCAAAGTCGTGATATTTGAATGAAACTTGGTAACATAAAAGGTTCGTCCTTGCCAAGCAATACTTTGGATCAATTTGTTACAAAAATGTAAGTAGGGAACTGGATTTATTAGTCTTAGAATGAATCCAGTTCTCTACTAGTAAAAGCATGCATGCATACTTTGTTATAGAAAATAAGATGGTCTCTGTGTATATTATATCCATTATTGGACAGTGTCCTGTTGTGTGGTAGATTAAGATGCGTTTAGATAATATAGTTTACAAGTCATGGGAATATTTCGCATGTGTAGGCTACAACTCATACTATAAATGTACATATTTACACCCCCCCCCCCTTCTCTCTCTCTCTCTCTCTCTCTCTTCTCTCTCTCTCTCTCTCTCTCTCTCTCTCTCTCTCTCTCTCTCTCTCTCTCTCTCTCTCTCTCTCTCTCTCTCTCTCTCGCACACACACACATATACACACATGCACGCGCGCGTGAACGATATCAATGTATAAACGGGACTATCTTCCCAGACTGGACTAAATAATAAGTACCGTACTCTTTAAACAATCTTAATGCCTCACTTTTCCAAACAGAGCACACAGGACGAGTCCAAGTGTGTGCTTTCCCCAGAGGGGGGGAATAGGCTTTCAACGCAAACACAATGCCATACCACTTCTCAAGATGTTTGCTTTCTGTTTCTATTCTTCTGTCATGCAATCAAGCAAATAAAAGTGACTACATTTATTGTATTGTGACTAAAATGCAAGTTATCAAGGCCCCCGTTTAGTTTTCAAGTATCTTTCCCCCCCTTTCCGATTCACATAAGCGGGGCCTCGTTTGTAGTGCCCGAGGCGACCGATGGCTGATGACGTCACTCAGTGGAAATTTCCCAGCCGCCGGCCGTTCACCTATCTCGCGCAAATGGCAATGCCCTTTTTCCCTTAGTTACTCCACATTTTTAAAGATTACGCCAAAACTGCAAAACACAGAAGCATGAAATTTTAAGGGAATAAAGAAAAATGGTGTACAACCTATCAGTCAGTTTGACAAATCACAGCTCCGAAAAATCTTCAAAGCGCACCACATCAACCACTTTCGCAAACGTTTTCTACTACTTCTAGGACTGGTACAATGTTGTCAAACTGCATACTATGAGATTGACCTCGTTTCTGATTGGCTGCCAAGTTTCATTCATATCCATTCACGAGAAGCGGTGTGAGAGCAAGTTGAAGACAACAACCTTTGCGTTAGTTCGTCCCACGAAACACCCCCGCGGCGGGGGCCAAAAATCGGCAGAACAAAATGCGCTCGGTGGGCATTGCTTTGCTAAACACACACACTCACACACTGCCCGCAGACAAAATGGCACGCTTTCAACTCGAGAGCACTGGAATGTTTGTTTGCACACACTCTTATAGAGTATAGACGTGTATCACGGACCGCCACGCGCTGACTCAAGGTCTCGCCTGGACGCGAGATAGGGCAATTGAAACATCTTGCCTACATTTTTTGTAATATTTTTTTTTCTTTTTTTTTTTAGAACTAGACTAGATCTAGATCTATATATATATATGTCCTAATGGCAATGCGTTTAATTTCACTTGAGAGTTCATCGTTTTCCCTTACACTGGCGAGCTCTGACCCAGAGCTCAGTGTATGGGAAAATGACGAATGGTCAATCGATCAAGGATCACTGCTCACTGCTTCGTTTTCCTTCATCTCATGAGATGGAACGCTTGAAGCAGGCCAAAATATTAAAGGGTCTACGTACACGGTAACCGGGCACGTAGCCTCAGTGTCTACGTACACGGTAACCGGGCACGTACGCTAGCCTCAGTGTCAACGTACACGATAACCGGGCGTGTAGTCTCAATGTCACATACTCGGTAACCGGGCACGTAACCTCAATATCTACGTACACGGTCACCGGCAACCGGGCGCCTCTCATTATCTGCGAACACGGTAACCGGGAATTTAGTTTCGTTTGTGTGTGTGTGTGGGGGGGCTTGAGCTAGGTGCACGGTAACAGCTTCGCTCTCGTCATGACCTTGACCCTTTTCATTCTGCTTTTTGTGTGTTGTGAGCGGAATGTAATCCCCAAAATGATCCCAATCTGCCCCCTGTCATCTTTCCTAAGGGAGGGCAAAATGCAGTGACACTGAAAATCTGCGAATCTGGAACAGAAAGCTAAAATATAGATGTTTACAATACATGTAATACTATCACGAGAGAGAGAGAACGAGACTCAGAAAACAGAGAGGGAGAGAGAGAGAATTTTAAAAAGTATGCACTTGATGAGGTCATACCTCTCTTAAAGCAAAGGACAATGAAACAAACGTACTATCGCCCATCCAATGAAACACGGACCTTTTGGTTAAAAAACACGGCTTACATAAGTATGACAGATCTCAATTCCCCACAGGGCTAGCACCAATGCACGCTTTTCCGTAGCAGGAAGCTCTAGTAATAATCAAAATTCTAAATACTAAAATTTGCTTCCAAGTTCAGGTTTTATCATCCGGTGTTGCCTTCTACCCCCCCGACTGTACCTTTAAAAAAAATGAATTAAAAAAACCCATCCCGGAGCCCTATACTTCGCGCACGACGCACTGGCGGTGGAATTTTAGTTGCCGCAGGGGGTTCCCCGCCGGCGCCTTATAACGTCGGGGTCACGGGGGTCAGCTCCCTGTCGCCGCTCTGTCTGGGCCGACTTAATTTTTGGTACTTTTCAACGTACAATTTAAGGTGTATCCTTGTATTTATGGTAATTCTCATTTAGTGCACCCAAAGCTTACATTTCTCATTCTGCTCTTGAGACTCAAAAAAGAACGGACGTTGCAACTTGTCTGGTTATTTCGTTAGACGCGCTGGAGTCGGCAATGCTAAATTGTAAATTTTTTTTGGACTAGCGTGAATGAAAAATAATCAATATAAAAAAAAGGCCTTGTCAAAATCTGTCGAACTTTTGGAACATGAAGGACATAGCATTGGTGCAGATACTCAGAAAAGATGGCATCTGCGCATATAATAGAAAGATGTAATTTTGCAACTTTATCCATCGAGCACACAATTCGTAATGAAATAATTCTTCCAAATACAATTTTATGTGTCTAATATAATCATGAATATTCGCATATGTTCTCGAAAGTTATAAGTCACCATGAAGTTTCTCTATGAAAAGTACAAATCGATTTTTGGGCTAGAATTCATCTTCAATGTAATACACGAACAGTATCTGTTACACCCCAGAAATTCCTTACTTTTCTTAAAACGCCAAGTCTAGGTTCTGTAAGTTGACTGAATAATGAGGATGACTTCTCATAATTTTATAAGAATAATTTCTAGCTTTCCAGGGACACAAACATGGAAAAGTACATCTTTAGGGGGTGTATAGCAATGGTCAACACCCAAAGGCTATAGTATTTGGTCTAATGCTTGCTTTTCTGCACCAAAGAGTGTGACAGTACAAAACAAGGTAGCAAAAAATTCAAGATTTTAGCCATAATAATCATGAGCCCGGTTACCGTGTTTGTGACATTGAGACTACACGCCCGGTTGCTGGTTACCGTGTACGTAGATATTGAGGCTACGCACCCAGTTACCATGTACGTAGATATTGAGGCTATGCGCCCGGTTACCGTGTATGTGACATTGAGACTACACGCCCGGTTGCCGGTTACCGTGTACGTAGATATTGAGGCTACGCACCCAGATACCATGTACGTAGATATTGAGGCTATGCGCCCGGTTACCGTGTATGTGACATTGAGACTACAAGCCCGGTTCCCGGTTACCGTGTACGTAGATATTGAGGCTACGCGCCCGGTTACCGTGTGTATGACATTGAGACTACACGCCCGGTTACCGTGAACGTAGATATTGAGATTACGCGCCCGGTTACCGCATGTATGACATTGAGACTACACGCCCGGCTTCGTTGTACGTAGACCCTGAGGCTACGCGCCTGGTTACCGTGTACGTAGACACTCCGATTAAATATATCACCGGCAGTGGACCCTCCTTCTAAACGAAGCTTGAGTGCCGTGAAGGTAGCCTCAACAGCACCTGCAAACTGCATTCAGGGCGCCGTGAACGTAGCCACTGCAATAATAATAAGCTCTACACAGTTCAGTGGAGTAAGCGTAGCCTAGTTTGCACAGATCTACTTTCAATTTTAGTAAATTGTCAAATTTTGTATTTTAGAGGCACTCCTTATAACCTTTATGCCTTATGAAGTTAAGTTTATATTATACGTAATGCCCATTGGGAGATAAGCCCACCTCGGAACACCCCCCGATACGATGTTACAGTGGAACAGAGAGAGAAGAAGAACGGATGCCCGAAATGGCTATCTTGCCTTATTTCAAGTTTCTAGTGACTGCCAATGAATGGGCTTGGAATAATCATGCGGGGATTTGTAGGTCACGTACATTTTTGTTTGAGGGATCGAGGTGAAAAAGGCTGGTCTCCGCGCGAAGCGGTTTTGGACAGGAGGGTAGATCTAGTGATATTTGATTCTAAACAACTACTTGTCATAGAACTTTTAAATTGGAGTAGACTTTCTCGACGTTGAAAATCAAGCTCCTTATAGTTTACGGAATACTCCCAACAAATACAATTTACAAGTGTTTCCGACACCAAAAATGCAGGTTTGATAAAATTTACAAACTTCGACATTTATATATCGTGATAAGTTTGCCCTATTTTCTGATTGGTTGCCAAGTTTCATTCAAATCGTACTGGTCCAAAATAGAGCCGACCGAATTTGACTCCCCCTAACGAGGACCAAAATTTCGCCGCGCAATCAAAACTAACTTCATATATATTATTAAAAGAAAGTTTTATTTATATTGGGGATTTACTTTTCCTACCATCTCATGCTCAGGTAATGAATGTGACTAGCCTTTTATTTTTATCCCTGTCTTACATTAATTTTGACAATGTTATGTTCGTTGTAAATTTTAATAGTTTTAGAGATATTTTATGGTTTTATTCTTTTTACACCTACTACTTGCCCCACTAATTTCTACCCTTCGACCAATCAGGGGGTTTCAGGGGGGCGTACCCCCCTGAAGTAAAACGAATCGGGGGTGGGGAGGGCGTGTCGCCCACCACTTGATTTTTTGCTGTTTTGTTCAAATTTTTTCTTGAAAATAATTAATTTGTGACAGTTTAAGAAGCCATACAACGACGTGTGATCTCAGGTTTTTTTTAAAATTGCTGCTGTTTGACCCTCAGAACAGTGCATCTGTGTAGTGTGTGCAGGAGTAAAAGTAAAATTTGTTTACGTTTTAATTTTATGTGTGCATCAAATTCAAAGAACCCTGATTAGATTTTTACAAGGTTTGTTTTCTTGTATAGTAGCCTATAATCCATTTCTCACAGGTGGAACACAATTTCTTGGAATTTCTCTTAACCATGATGGCATTATTACGAGTGATACAAAAATCACACTGTGAGAAGAGCATTTGATCTTTGAATTAATTTACCTGTTGGGACTTTCACTGCAATAGGCCTACTAAAAAGGATGATGTGTGTATAATACATGATTGTCTTGGTTGGTTTGTTACCTATATCAAAATGTACTGATGTTATGGAGGTTCCAGTTTAGTTTTTTCTCGAACTTTTATTTTTATTTATTTTATTTTTTAAAGAGAATTTGTCAATGGAATGTGTGGCAGGTTAGCATACTTTATCAATAGTTCCATACCTTGACTGTATAGCTTACAAGGGTTAATTACTTGACAGTGGGACCTGGCAAGCTATTGCCATACATTCTAGCTTCTCTCAGTTTTCATTTCACAAGTATCTGTGGACATATTTATGTAAAATTTATATATATTTATATATATTTGTGTATATATATGGTTTCTCACTCTTTACTCAGGTCGAGGACAGTCTTTGTCGGCACTCTCTGTCGTGGCTCGAACTAATACAACAGAAGCAAAGAAGCCAGAAAAGGTATGTAGTCTGGTAAAGTAGATTGAATTATCTTGACGATTTTCAAAGTTCACATTCAAATTTATAATGTTTTAATGATAATTACTTTGGTAATTTAATCTAAAAGTCAAATGATATGAATTTTTTTGTAAAGTTTGTGAAATAAAATAAAATACAAAATGCTTGGGAACCAAAACACAGGTGGACAAAACTCACAACCATACCGAACACAGTGTATTTTTCTTGTAAAATTTGGTAAAAGTGTTTGTTCAAAATCCGTTTTGCTTCATGTTATCAATTTGCTATATCAAGGGCTAAGAAAGGCGCCATTGAGAATTGTACATGAGCTTGCAGTCATGTAGTTTCAAGATGTTTCCAACACTGTTTTATTTTCATTTCACAGACTACTTTCGGACCATTGAAAGACCAGGATAGAATTTTCACAAATCTGTATGGACGCTATGACTTTGGACTTAAAGGAGCAAAAGCCAGGGTGAGTTCCTCCTTTGTTTGTCGGACCTGTGGTTTTACAGAAGGCAGCCAGGGCTCTTTCGGAAAAACTGGGTCACGCTCAGTCTATTTAAATAGTCATCTCCTATCTTTCGACAGGGTGGAATCAAGCATTTGTCAGTTTTGGGAATTATTGAACTGTTGGTATAATCTTAAAGCTTGTTCATTTGTCTTTCTTTTTTATTTTAAAAAAATTTCCTGTCAATTTGAATAGAAATTGCGATATTTGCGATTGAAGGAGGTGGGGGTTGCTTGGGTTAAGAGGTAAAATTAACAAGAGAATGGCTGCTAAAGTTTGGTAACTTCCAAACCTTGAGTGGCTTGGGAAACCTCTCAAACTTGCTTTTTTGTACCTTTGTGTACCTTTTATCATTGTGTTTTTTGAATGGACATGAAAGATTTTACCCCACCCAAAAATTGATAAAATTGCCCTATGGGTGGAAAAATATCGGTTTCTTCAGTTTTATTATATTGGAGATCGCCACACCTATTAATGAAAAATGTATAGTTTCTTGGGTATGTAAGTAAGTTATGTATGTGTTCATGATTCTCTAGACATGAAATTTTTACATGAGACTCTTGCTTCTTTTCCTTACTTTGATTTCTAACCTTTTCATGTTTCTCTACCTTTTAGAGTTATCAATATACTTCTTTTTTTTATAGCCTTGAAGTATGTTTGAAGTTACGTTTGTTAGAATTTTTCATGGAGATTGTTATTGTTTGCACTTTTCTGTGATAAAACTGTAACTGGGGGGCAGTTTGAGGGCACTACTGGCTGGTCAAACTCCTCTTTCCTCCCTGTCTTATTTCAGTCTTTCTGTCTTATATTTTATACACTGCTGTAAATTGCTGTTGTAGTGTTTAGTGTTGATGGGCTTTTATTTACTTGAACTAACTACAGGAGCCAAATTTCCGAGTAAATCCAGAGTCCTGAAATTGTTCGGATTTTGCAACACTTCAGGTCAGTTGTTGAGAAGTTAATGCATGGAGTCTTGGTAGAGATGTGTTAGACGAAATGATCTAATTGTTAAGTCCATGTGCATGTGTTTCCACATATAATACAAAATATTTCAGGATTTTGTTTTCACAGCTAATCTGAATTGACCACTGCTTGCAATTCTCTTGAGTTATGGCAGTTGTTTTGATCTGTCTTCCAGGGCTCATGGTACAAGACGAAGGAGATCATACTGAAAGGTCATGAGTGGATTCTCAAGGAAGTCACTACCTCTGGGCTCCGAGGACGTGGTGGTGCAGGCTTTCCTACAGGGATGAAGTGGGGGTTCATGAACAAGCCCTCTGACGGAAGGTATGCAGTGAGACCTTTTGAATAATTTTTGCCCACGGAGTCTCGAAGAACCTCTTACATGCCAAATGAGAATAGGAAAAGCATTGCTTCCAAAAACCTGGTTTTCGTGCGGGAAAAGTGACCAGACTATCAAGTGAAAGGAAGATAATATTTTGGAGCCTTAAAAGTTTTGTAGTAAAAATTTTTTTATAATGGTGCTCATACTTTAGCACACTTTTCTTTAAAATTTTACCTATAGAAATCTTTCCCTTCTTTCAAAGTGAAGGAGTAAAGTGGACACAAGTCTCTCTGGTCATCTTACAAAGTCCTGAAAATAATGCTGTTCACAAGGCTTTTCCTGTCAATGAAAGTGAAAATTCATCTTGACATTCAACTACTACCTGATTCCTCATCTTTACTCCTGGGAGATTCAGGTTTCATCAGTATGTCTTGTTGATCAGTACATTTTTAGTGAACAGGAAGCTTTAAAATGCTTAGAATATGGCAAACTCTTTTCTGCCAGAATAGGTCTCGTTTGCCTTTGCAGAGGCCACAAGTCGTTTTAACCCTAATCTCTATTCTGATTAGAAATATCATACTCTGCAGATGTATTGACCCTTGTCAGACACTGATGAATGAACTTTTATTATTGTTTTCATTATTATTATTATTACTATTATTAGGCCCAAGTACCTGGTGGTGAACGCTGATGAGGGAGAGCCAGGCACCTGCAAGGACAGAGAGATTATGCGCCACGACCCACACAAGCTCATCGAAGGCTGCTTGGTGGCTGGAGTGGCTATGCATGCCAGGGCGGGTGAGTAGCAACATTTTTTTTGTCTTTGTTAGGGGTTTTTTGGGGGTTTTTTTGGTGCATGTACCAATGTGGATAGTTTTGTTTCATTTTGTATTTTGAAAACTTTTCAGAGGAAGGGGAGGGAGAGTACGTCGGTGCTAGGCGATGATGAGATAGATCGCTGTTAGAACAGGGACGAAAGTCTTTTGTCTTAATACTGAACACCCCTCCCCCCAGATTTTCTGTTCCAAGGGGATACAGAGTGTCTTTCCAAGGTACTGTTGAACCTACTCTATCGGCCACCTGTCCAAGGAAATCACATGTTCAAACAACCACTTGCGACTCTCCATTTTGCTTTTTCTATCTGTTTCATAATGGTACTGTCCAAGACATTCACCCGTCTCAGACAACCACTTTTCTGTTCAACGATAGGTGGCTGTCTTAGACATTTTCGACTCTTATTTTAAACACATCTTAAAAGGCCAAGGATATTCATATTTAAACCTCAGATGTTGCTGGGTTTTTGTATTGATAATAGGATGACCTGTGTGGGGACAAAGAGGAGTCGTGACTTCATAATAAATATAGAAATTTTCTTTTTTAAAGGTGAACGGGTCACAATTTCAAGCTTGCGTGGAATGGGTTCTGAAGACCAAGATTACAATATGCCTTGGGGTTACCATTCAATTTCCTCGATAGCCACAAAAGTTTCTGAAATCTTTCGATATAATCCAAGTTATAATTTTTTGTCAGCTTGTTCTGTACAAGTTTTGTTTGTTTGTGACTTAATGTCAGTGTTGTCTAGAGCTATTTCTTTTTTTTTTTCTCTCAGCTTATATTTACATTCGTGGAGAGTTCTACAACGAGGCTTCAAACCTTCAGATCGCTATCAATGAGGTAAGAAACGGATTTATATCGGGTGAAGAGTTTCCCAGTTCCTTCAGTAATGAGATATAACTGCTTTTGAGACTTTTTTCGACGTACCATATACAAAACCTACACATTTGGAAAAGGAACCATAAAGAAAGAGACTGCTTTTAGTTTATTGATTTTTGTAAGAAAATATTATAGCATGTGCAAAGGAAACCCATTTGTTGATATGCATTGCTTATCATTTCTGTGTGTAGGAAATAAACTTCTCTTCTCTTCTCCTCTAAGATGGGAAATTGGTATGACCATATCTACACTGACAGTCAATGTCAATATTTCTTATTGTGACTGAAAACACTTGCACAGTTGCACCTCCCTCTTCCCTCCACCCTCCCTTTTTAACTCTACACTTAATCCTCAACACTTTCCATCCTCTCATCGAGCAGAGCTCTCAACCTTTGTGCCCATGGACCAGGATGCAGGTGTGGTACTTCAGTACTATACCTGTATCTCTGCAAAGACGCCCTAATCATCATGAAATTTTTAGCTTGTTGAGAAAATTGAACGTTATTATCGCATGTTTACCAGAAAGGAATTTGGATCGGAACTGAAAACATTAGATCTAGCATATTAATCACCTGAATTCTTATCATAGCACAATTGTATAGCAGCACTCAAGCTAGGTGTAATTGACCTTTTTCGATAAAATTTTCTCTAATTACTGCAAACAAACTGATGTTTGCTCTCAAAGTTCACACAAACCATCCTGAAAGGAAATTTTAACTTTTATAAATGCACATTTCTAAAAGGTGTTCATTCCTACCTTTTCGTTGATATATCACACCATCACCGATGGGTGGTTCGGTGGAGAAAGGGTACAGCTTCTTACTGTCACCAATCGGCATCCCATGGGAGCAAAGTGTTAAGAAAGGTTGAGCGAATTTCGACTGCAAATATTTAAGACTCTTTTATAATAATCTTATAAATCTTCTCCCTGTATGAATTTGTTGAATTTCATATTTTAGCTGTGCTTCTAGTTTTTCATTGGTAGTCAACCTATGCAAATCTGTTGTTCTTTTTCTTTCAAAGGCTTACAAGGAAGGTTTGATCGGTAAGAACGCCTGTGGATCTGGATACGACTTTGATGTTTTCGTACATAGAGGGGCTGGAGCATACATTTGCGGAGAAGAGACGGTAAGCATGTGTTCCTTCTGTCTTTAAGACTTTTCCTTTCAAATATTATGACAGGAGTCAGGTACGGTTTTTGTGTGGTTGATAATATGTGTATAATCTGGCAACCTTGGGCCTTATACCACTGTAAGATCGAGTGTTGTTTCTATACAGCTGATTCGGTTTAAAAATGTTTCTCAGCTTGACAAAGTGTTTTATCTAGGTATGGAAAAGCGCGGATTTTGCTCTTGTAAAATATCTTTACTACCAAACTTTTTAGATGCGGTCTTGTCAGTAAAATTGGTGGGCAGTGGGGATCACTTGTGTTGTGAGGGACAGGTGTTTTTCACTGCAATGTGACCAGGGGGATGTAAAAATGTTAGTCTTTGAAAGGTGGTCCTTTCTGTATTGCTTTGTTCTGCATGTCTTGGTACTGGTGTAATGTTTTCTGAGAAAACAATCATCCTGACCCATGTTGTTTCCTCCTCCTCCCAACCCCCCCCCCCCCCCCTTTTCGAAAAAAAGCCCCAACAAAACGTTTGGAAACAATTGATCACTCCTCCATTTTTCAAACATTTCAATCAGAACGGAGGAGTCAAACAAACACGAAACAAAACTATCCCACATGGTGTCCAACATCTCGGTCATCGCTCAGGAACAGAATGCCCATACTAACTGTCCTCTGAACTCTGACCTCTTCTACTCAGCAGGCGAACACACCCCCACAGAGACGATCAGCAATTGGATAGCGTTTGTCGCACCAGAGAAGGCACGGTGTCCGCTAGTGTGGTCGGTAGGTCAGTGCGAGGGTGTCAGTCAACGGACCGTGAAGGACGACTGGTTGTGTAAGTCAATGCTTTCTGGCCGGACGGGTGGCGCGGACACAGTAGGCTGGTGGGCGGGTGTACTTTAGAGGGGAGAGTCCGGGGGGAGAGTCGTGTGTGTGTGTGTGTGTGTGTGTGTGTGTGTGTGTGTGTGTGTGTGTGTGTGTGTGTGTGTGTATGTGTGTGTGTGTGTGTGAGAGAGTGTGGTGCAGCTGCTGCTGCTGCTGCTGCTGTTGTTATTGTTGTGGTTGTTGTTGTTGTTGTTGTTACCTTTAAATGGTCTCATAAAATGCATTTTATGTTCTTTGATTTGAAAGCTCAGTGATAATTAATTCTGCATTGTA
>NW_004797424.1:496341-501419 GCF_000002075.1 Aplysia californica
CCCCCCCTTACAGGCGCTGATTGAGTCTCTTGAGGGCAAGCAGGGCAAGCCCCGCCTTAAGCCCCCTTTCCCAGCTGATGTGGGTGTCTTTGGCTGCCCTACCACAGTCTCCAATGTGGAAACTGTTGCTGTGGCTCCGGACATCTGCCGCCGCGGTGGAGAGTGGTTTGCCAGTTTTGGAAGGGACAGGAACAGGGGTACCAAGGTGCGTTGTGTTCTTGCTATGAACGTCACTTCAGAATCGTGTACAGAATGAAGTGGTCAAGTCTGCTGAAGTACGGGTTGATTCTTCTCATTCTATGTTTATCCGGTTGTTACTCTGCTTGGTACTGACAAAACTGTTAGATGACCATCTATTTTAACTAAAGCTGGTTCACTTTTCGATTTCTGCAGGATTCATTGTTTTAATAATAATAAATGATAATAATAAATAGCATTTGTATAGCGCATATCCCCACTGGAAAGCAAGCTCTATGCGCTTTACACTATATTATTACCCCCAGCAGACCATAGAACACTCAGAAACATTCTTAGGTTCCCGGGAAGCATACAGTGCGAGCAGCTGGTTAAGCTCTCAAACACTTACAAACTGAAAAGATCTTTCTTTCTCTGTCTATAGCCGGGTACCCATTTTCACCTGGATGAAGTGGGGAAAATTTGAGTAAAGTGCCTTTCCCAAGGACACAACATCGAGCCCACCGCTCGAACTCCCGAACCCGCAAGCTCATGATTACGAGTCTGGTAGCTTAACCACTAGGCCAGCGACACCGCACAGGCTATTATAGACTATTAAAAAGTAGTTCTCTGATATTTTTTTTTTTCCATATAGTTACAAAAAAAAAAAAGAAACATTCTTGGACCTGCTTCTTCGTTTCAGTGTTTTCGAAAATGTTATAAGCCAGTTATCCCTTTGTGACTGAGACAAGTTTATTATATACAGTTTATTTTTAATTACTCCACTTTTTTGTATTTGGTCCACTCTTCACTTGTAACATTTCTTAGTTTCTACATTGAGGAGGCCACTTATTTCGTTCTGAATTTCTCTCTCTCCATCCTTCAGCTGTTCAACATCTCTGGTCATGTCAACAACCCTACCACTGTGGAAGAGGAGATGTCAGTGCCTCTGAAGGACTTGATTGAGCGACACGCTGGTGGTGTCATCGGGGGCTGGGACAACCTGCTTGCTGTCATCCCTGGCGGATCTTCCACCCCTCTTATCCCTAAAGAGTAAGTGATAGTTGAAAGGTCATCTGATATTCATAGCTTCATTGTAAAATGTCCTTTGTCTGATATGTAAAGGTCTTCTATCATTATCACAATTTTTATGCATCAACACAAAAAAGCAGTGTGTGTAAATGTGACCAGTCTCTGTGTCTGTTCTGGATATTACAAATTGTATGTGTGTTCCGATGATCAGTGATATTTAGACAGTTCTCGAAGTCATGACATGTCACTGTCTGTTTTATTCTTATATTCTCAGTCTTCTAATCGCCAGTGACCTTTTTACTGATCAGTAAGCTAAATAATCACAATCACTAGTGATTACACTCCCCAAGAAAGGTAACCTGCAACTATGTCAGAACCACCGCACCATCAGTCTACTAAGCCACCCCAGTAAGGTTATGTGGAAGATAATGCTGAACAGATTGAAACTACAGGCAGAAAAGATCATTGCCGAAGAGCAGGCAGGCTTTAGAGCAGGGCGCAGCTCAACTGAACAGATCTTCAACTTCAGGATACTGTGCGAGAGGTACCTCCAACACCAACAATACCTATACCATATCTTCATGGATTTTAAAAAGGCCTTTGACATGGTCTGGCATGCAGCCTTATGGGCAACCATGAGGAAATATAACATCAACACCAACCTGATCAACGTCATACAACAATTATATGACACGGCCTCCTGCGCAGTCTACCTTAACGGCAGCATGGGGGATTGGTTCAGGACGACGGTCGGGGTGAGGCGAGGCTGTTTGCTCGCTTGCGTTTTGCCGATGACATCGATGGATTAGCAGGAGAAGAACAGGAGCTCGCCACACTACTGGAGCGGCTGGACACGACCCCCGAAGCCTACGGCATAGAGATCACGGCCGAGAAAACCAAGCTAATGACCAATAACACCAAATGGCATCAACATGGACATCAAATTCAGGGGCGAGAAACTTGAGACCATCAACAGCTTCAAATACCTTGGATCAATCGTCTCAGATGAAGGCTCAAGACCAGAAATTCCCTCCAGAATCTCGCAAACAACAGCTGCGCTGTCAAAACTGAAGCCTATTTGGAGGGACAGAAACATCACGCACAACTCAAAAATCAGACTAATGCATTCACTGGTCATCTCAATATTTTATACGCCTGCGAGTCGTGGACACTAACAGCAGAATTAGAGAAAAAGATTCAGACTACAGAGATGAGATGTTACCACAGACTCCTTGACATCTCGTACAAAGACCACGTTTCAAATGCTGATGTACGAAAGAGAATCACCAACGCAATGGGGCAGTATGAAGATCTACTTACCCCAGTAAATAGACGAAAATTAAAATGGTATGGGCAAGTCACAAGATCCACAGGACTAGCCAAAACAATCCTGCAAGGAACCGTACAAGGAAAGAGAAAGAGAGGAAGGCAGGGAAGGAGATGGGATGACAACATTACAGAGTGGACAGGAAAGACGATGGGTGACAATCTGAGGAAAGCAGAGGACAAAAATAGATGGCGAGAGCTGGTTTTCAGATGCAGTGGTGCCCCCACAGTTGCCCCAACCACGGGATAGAAGAAGAAGAAGAAGAAGCTTAATTATATTATAAAGTCTCTTTCTGTAATCAAAGATTGTTTTTAACTGGCACAAAGTGACACTTGTATATGAACTTTTGTTGATTAATATTTGCTCTTTTTTTGGTTTTGCTGTTAGTTGGAGGGTGCCACAAGAAGGCTGTTTGGTTTTTTTGGGGGGGAGGGGGGTTCTTTCCGCTCTGGTTTTTTCTGTCTGCCTGTCTTATTTTTCTCTTGCTGGAAATGACAGTTACCCCGTCAATTTGCATCTCTTTACTCAAACAAATTGTTCCTCTCATGTCCCTGTACAGAGAGTGTGACACTGTACTGATGGACTTTGATGACCTGATTCGAGTACAGACAGGCCTCGGCACGGCGGCCATCATTGTGATGAACAAGTCGTCCGACATTGTACGCTGCATTGCCAGACTCATTGACTTCTACAAGCATGAGAGCTGTGGACAGGTAAATATTGCCTCGGTTTTTTTTTGGGTTTTTTTTTTTGGGGGGGGGGGGGGGGGGGGGTTATGAATTATTGAAAGTACAACAATCAAAACTGGTCAAGTCTATCACTCTGTACAAACAACCACCTCCCACTTTCCCCATTGCATTTATATTCTATATTATCATGCTACTTTGTAAGACAACCCTCTGTCAAAGATTACCACTTTTCATCTCCTCTCTGGATGGACGTCATGGGCAAGTTTGACTATTCATTTAACCTCAAGCCTTGCTATCCTTCTTTTGTGACATTCACTGTTGAGCTTTATTGTATTCATTATTTACAGAATAATCCATTCGGCGCAGGTGAAATAACTTGCTCTAATATATTGTTTGTAAGCAGTTTTTGTTCTGTGTGTTTGTAAAATTTTATCTTCAACAGAACTATTGATTTGTTTGTTTTGTTTTGGGGGTTTGGGGTTGTTTTATTTAGATGTATTGAGCTTTTTGAACTTTCTCTCAACATCAGCTGACAGGTTTAAACAGTATTGGCATATAGTGGTTTTAGCATGGAGGAAATATTAAAACCTATTATGCTGCAACTGCAACAGATTTTCCTGTAAGAGGTAGATTCAATGCCTATTCATTCTTTCTTCAGTGCACACCTTGCCGAGAGGGCGTCAGCTGGATGATGAAGATTATGCACCGATTCCGTGAGTGGTTTTACTTTGCTTCAATTGTTGTTTTTGAAATCTTCATTGTTCTGATATATCTTTTGAGGCTGATATCTTTGAGGATGGGTGGTGGATATGCAATGCGATATAGGCTTTATAACCTGTAGAGTTGTTTCTACTGTTTTCTTTATCTTTAACATTGAGAGGGTTTTTTTTCTGTAATGTAAAGATAATAACTTGACTGGCAAAAGTGTCGCCAGCCTGAATGTTTTACTTCTTGGGAATTGTTGTGCTGCTGCATACATTTCTCTCTGAAGTTGGACTAATAACTGGTGTGTCCATATTAAAACAGTATTTATATAAAAAGTCTTTTTTGTTTTGTTTTTCTGTGATTTTGCTTTGCTTTGGAGCAAAGACAAAAATATATATCTAAAAAATTAGTCAATCTGTCATTGTATCCGTTTAATGTTTCTATGCTGGAAAGATGACGGGTATTGCGTTTTTGTTTCAGAGACGGGCAACGCCAAACGCGATGAGATTGACATGCTGTACGAGCTGAGCAAACAGATTGAAGGTCACACCATCTGTGCCCTCGGCGACGGAGCTGCCTGGCCAGTGCAGGTGAGCACAAAACTAGAGATGGCGTATTTTCAGGTTTGACAATTGTCACAGAATTTCCGGGAATGCAGAGGATTTGGCAATGGAGAATTTGATAGCCTTGTCAAATACATGGCTTCAATGGCCTAGTTGTCAGGCTCTCAGACTCGCAACCCTAAGGTCATAGGTTTGAAGCCCATCAGGGGCCCGACGTTGTGTCCTTGGGAAAGGCACTTTACACGAATTTTCCTCACTTCACGCAGGTGGGAATGAGTACCCAGCTATAAGCTATAAACAGTGAAAGATCTTGTTAGTTTGTTAGTGTTTTAGCGCTTAGTCAGCTGCTTGCCCTGTATGCTTCCTGGGAAACTGAATATGTTTCGGAGTGTTCTATTGTCTGCTGGAGTAAGAGTGTAAAGCGCATACAGTTTGCTGTCGAGCAGGGATATGTGCTATACAAATGCTATTTACTATTATTATTATAATTATTATTATTACTATTACAGTAGTCTCCGCCTAAGATCCCACCGCTTACGATCCCGCTGTTTTAAGAAAACAGAATTTTTACTATGCAAAAGTCACCCC
>NW_004797424.1:501672-506692 GCF_000002075.1 Aplysia californica
GCTCGGTTAGAGATGGAAAGCTATAAATTTTCGACAGGTAAGGGGGAGGGGCAACTGGATAAGCGTAGATCTTGAGACTCATGATAGGATAATAAGTGAAAATGGCGCACCTCATCCCACTATGCACTGTCATAGGCCATCAAGGTTAACCACTCTTTGCTCGCCATACGTCATAAACCCACCAAGCGGTCACGTCAGTTCATGTTAGAGTAGAGGAAGACCATTTTATCGATTGTGAGCCTTATCATGGGTCACCATAGATTCTTCCCTGAGTTCGTCGGTTAAGATCCCGGTTCGCCTAAGATCCCGCATTTCCTTGCTCCCGAGAACCGGGATCTTAGGCGGAGACTACTGTATTATTATTATATACACTTCACCAAAACCGGTTCCACTCAATGGAACTTTGTTCGTTGTTACGTGATCTTGCATTATATCTGTACATGTACAAGTCCCTGGTTGGATTTTGAAAAAGTCGTAGAGCATGGTATTTTTAACAATCTCACTCTTAACTCTTTGACTACCAAGGCGTTTTCCGCGCTGTGACCAAGGCATTTCTTAGTCTTAGAATTTCAGAAGTACCCCTGTTCTTCTTTTGTGTCTGATGGGCATAATTCCATCTGGAAGTCAGACATATTATATACCAAAATGAAGGTAATTGAATGTAAAATATTTTTAATCTAATTAAAAAAAAAAAGAAAAAAATCATAAATCCAAACAAACATGGGAGGTAAGTGAACACAAGGTGAAAAAAATATATAAAATTTTAAAAATATTTCCAACTTACATTTCTCACAGTGTATAGCTGCTAAATCCAATCATTTCATGACTTACTCATACTGAAGTATATCCAATTGTCTCTAACTGGGCCAAGTTTCATGCACAATGGTCAAGTATATACAAAGTTGTCGCACTTTTGGTCAAATCACTCACAATGAAAAAAAGAGAAAAAAACGCTGCACACATGCCCCTCTTTGCGAATCTTCAATCTCATCGCTGTCCCTGCTGTCCGACTCAGGTCTAACTTCATCACCTCCTACATCACTATCGGAAAGTACTGACAGTTCCCCATCATGGTCATGGGTAGTTTGTTTGAAGCGTGAAGATGGTACCAAGGTATTACCCCAGCAGACCCTAGAATATGACTTGGAAATATTTTCTGCATCCTAGGAAGCACACAGTGCTAGCTGTGGGTTATATGCTTTGAAAACACTAACAATCTGACAAGATATTTTGCTATTTATAGCTTGGTACCCATTCCCATCTGACTGAAGTGAGGAAAATTTGTATTAAGTTCCCCTGTCACAAGGACACAATGTGGAGCTCCTGACAGGATATGAATCTAAAACCTTACATTTGAGAGACCGAACAGTAGACCACTTACCCCAAATAAAATGAACATTGATTTTTTAAATTACACATGGAGACTGTCTTTGTCTCAAATTGAACGTATTTGTCTCAAATTGAACATGCATTTTTGCTTTGCTGAGATGGGTGACTTGCATTGACTTGTGTTATTCTTGTTGTAAACCAGTATTTTGTCTCACTTTGTGTGACGTTTTATTTTTAGATAGAACGTAAAGTAATTTTGATGAGTTGCTCGTTTCATCTCCCCAGGGACTCATTCGTCACTTCCGCCCGGAGTTGGAACGTAGGATGGATGCATACGAGGCACAACAAGCTGCTAGGAACTGAAGAGTGTGGCATCTTCACTCCTAGATAACTCTGGCTCCACAGACTACGTCTCGGTGGAACATGTAATTTGAGATGGGTGTGTGGTGTGTGTTGAGGGCATTGCTGCTGCTGAGACTGCTATATGGTGTGGGTTCGAGACTGAAGTTTTAGTTTTCCCCTCTCATCAGTAGTGTAATGTTTCTGCTGATGTCTGAAGAACTGAGGAAAAGACCGTCTAATATGTGAAAAAATCTGACATCTGTACAGTAGATTTAGTTGTGATGGTGGACGTCTATCTGCCCGATGCATTAAAATCTTAATTATGATCTTTATTTAGGTGGGTTTGTAGTTACTTCAAGTGCTTGTGGTGTGTGTGTTTTTCTGTGTCCTTTGATTATATAGGAGTACCTTGTTAGGAGAATATGTAGATCTACTTGTATGCCCACATGTAGTGAGAAAAGGTGAAAATGATCTGTATATGTGTGTGTGCTTGTGTACAACAAAGATGTATCGTGTGTCTAATTCTAATGCCTCATAGGCAGTGGCACTTTGAAGTAGTTGTGTTTTCACACTACTGAGATAGCCTTGCGGCTGATGTTGCAGATGTTTCAGTGTGCTCGAAGCACTGAATTCTTTGCTTCTACTGCCTTTCCTTTATTAGGAATGGAAGATATTTTTGACAGTCGTCTATTCTGGATGTTACGAATGAATCGTACATGTGCTGATGACTGATGTTTTTTAGACTGTTCCACAGGTCATGGTACACTACTGCAACTTTATGGGACACCGTACTCAGTGTAATGGTGCCAATAATGATTAAAAACTGTTTTGAATTGTTAGAAGAAGTCATTGCGTTTTCCTTCTTCAAAATGTTGCCTAAGTTTCTGAAAATGAAAAGCTAAAATAGCCCCACATTGGCAGATTTATTTTTTGGTATTAATCTCTGCAGTTAGGGGAAATGAATTCCTTCTGGTAAAGAGAATGTGGTCTAAATTTTCTCCAAATTATAATGTAATTAAGGGACAATTTTGCAGCTTTATAGTCCATGAGTATGTTAGACTAATTTTGCTGCAACCCTTCAAGTTTTCAACTTGAAATTTCTTTCAGACTTGGTACCTATCAAGTTGAATGTAAGATTCGCTTTAAAAATAAATAATGTAGCAAATTTACTTCTGAATGGTAAACACAAAGTTCAAACAGGAAAAATGCAAACAGTTATAACAGTTTTATGTCAAGTGCTGTAACTGGGACCTACATCTGGATCTAGATCTTTGGCAAGTGGTTGGACTCAGTTTGAGATTTGCATGTGTATTGAGTGAACAAAAAGTCTGAACAAATTTCCACACCTTATTGAATTTTTTATGGAAGCTGATCTGAAGTTACCAGAAGGAATAGAAGGTCCTCTACAGATATATGTAGAAATACAGTCGAACCTGCCCTGACGGCCATGTCTATAAGACAGCAACCTGTACAAACGGCCACTTTCCATTTCCCCCCTTACGTTTTTTCTATATAGTTTAACTGTGTAAAATGGGCACCTGTCCGTCGCGGCCACCATATTTCAACACACAACCCCTATCACACAAAGCAATAACACCTGTCTTAGACGGCCACCTTAGCGACTCCATTATGCTTTGTCATAAATCAAGCATTGGCCCCTGGCGTTGTGGGCGAGCTGTCATAATCTAAAAACCTGGCGTTGTTAGGTAGTCCCTCCAACTGATCATGTTGCGTAGGCCCCTCCCACTGTTGACCAATAGGTAACAAAATTAAATTTCAGCTACTGGGGAGGGAAGCGTGTGATCCCTCATAACCCATAATAAACCCCGCCCAGAACCCATACACAAATCGCCAGTGAGATGAGTGGTCACTGTTTACCCAGTCTGTAATAAAGTAAAAATGGACGTCAGCATGAACTTTTGACAGAAGCGCCGCTTGTTCTCCGAGTGGTAGTACGTGTGTTTGTTTTACCACAGCACTTGGTCCTCCTTATCTGACACATTTCGTTTTGTTGCCACCCGTGCGCAAAAGCAGCAATAAAAGAAAAGAAAACCCAGCGAAAACAACAACAACAATACAACTGCCTTCGGTGTGGACCTCAGAAAGGAAGAGTTTGTTTTCTCAGAAAGGAATGGTTTGTTTTCTTAATCTTGATCAGTCCTGCCTAAGACGGCCCCCTGTCTTATACGGTCGCTTTTCTCCTTGACAATGGGTGGCCGTCTTACACAGGTTCAACTGTATTTGGGACCTATGGCTGTTATCTTGTTGAGACCGCAGTGGGGCTGTGAAAGATTTTTCATTTTGAATTTAATCATGTATATATATGATTAAAGTTAAAGTCATGGACACAGTTTTGATAATTTAGGAGTCTGGCTTGAGTTCTGCCTGTCTAGGCCAATCCAGTTTTAGAAGAACTTTCAAGAACACAATTTCCTGTCAGAAAAATAGAAATACAGTCGATGCCCGATTTAAGCACAGTCATCGGGAGAAAGCATAACGCATAGGGCCTACTTAATGCCGAGGCGTGCTTAAGTGCGAGGTAAACATAATCCAGAGATTTACATATATAGAAAATTTCCTGGGTATATGCCCTTGTTCGTAAGTCGTAGCTTTGTTTGTGTGTTTATTTTGTTTTGTGGTGGAATGGGAAACGAAAACTTAATTTAGACGCCCAGTCATAATACAGCACACTAGGCCTACACACTGGATACCTGCGTATCACTGCCCACTCTGCCACATTCATACCACCGCCTTCGCGCTTTTCCCTTTCGTCAACCCCCAGCCACCTCCCGATTCGTCAGCCACATCCCTTTGACACGGGTCAAACTTCCAAACGTATAGGTAGTTAAATCTACCGGAACATGTATTAGGCGAAAAGATGTGCAATGATAGAGAGATTGTTTTGGTCTCTCTTTACTCATCTGCACCACATGAATTCAATTGATGCTTTCCCCTGGACTGCCTTTACTAAAGTCTCGAATCTAGATCTAGATCTAGTTGTAATCTAGTTGCAGGTTGCAGATTTAATAAATTGCCGACAGAGAGAGAGAGAAGGGGGAGGAGTAGATCTTGCGAGAACTTCCGGGCAAAACAAAATGGCGACCCGCGTAGTTCGGCTCGATTCGAAAAGTGAAAGAGCCATGGCATCTTTGTCGACGATCAAATTAGCTTACTTTTGTGCTATAACGTCATTTTTTTCTTTGCTTTTGTCAATTTGATCATCCACACCGATAGAAAGTATTCCGAAATTAGGAAAAACAGGTCTTGTTTCACTGGGTGAGAATAGCCAACGCTGGCAAGTCTCACCCGGGGTGAGAGGTCAATCGTAGGGGTTTTATTCTCACCCCGG
>NW_004797424.1:507655-520921 GCF_000002075.1 Aplysia californica
CAATAATCTAAATTAGGTTGATTAGGGTGTAAAATTAAAACACCTTGTTCTGCTGTAAAATCTTTTTTTGGGGGGTCATGTTCTCGTCATCTAGTATCTAGGTATGTATGGACTGACCTTGTACTTATATGTGGGAGGCACACTAGCATGTATTTGTGGTGTAATAACTAGGCTTTTTGTACTGGGTGTCCAAAAAAGAGGACCCACTAAAATCTTTAAAAGGGTAGCCTACTTAACTGTCATCTCTGCGCTAATTTAAACAAAACTTCGAACAAATAAAATTTTTACCGGGGGGACATGAACTTTGTAAACGAAGAAAATCGATCAACGTGTTCGAGTAATATCGAGTTATAAAAATTAAAACCCAGTAGATATATGGGTAAAACGCAAAATTTTACTTTTTAAAAGCATTCAGCCACAAGAGAGTGATCAGCCCGGTCTGGTTTCATGAGTCAAAGCAAAGACAGAAAGCCACGAGTCACATCAGGGGGGCTCTCGTGGCCTAGAGGTTAAGGTGTTAGCCTCTCATTCAAAGGTCCCGGGTTCGAATCCGGGTAGCGACCGAAAAATGTTATCCTCTAAAATTGTCTCCTTTCACCTCTTTTCCGGCTCTCTAGCAATGTTCTACCGCCTGCTTTCGTTTCCACTTTCGGCCCCACTCCCTCACCTTATTTGCACCCTCATCTGTCTGGACTCCGGACTCTTTCTGCAGCCTTTCTACTGCTGCTCCTTACTGCTGTCTTTCAGCCACACCCCTGATCTTCGGGTAGAAAGATCTACATCTAGCCTTCTCGGAAAAGGGCAAAAAATCTCGGAGGGCCGGTGTGCAATTTGCTCACGTTAAAAATCCCTTGGTGGTCCAAAATCGATAAGAAGAGTAGGCTTCGGCCGCCTCCCCGGCAAAATTCAATAATTTTTAACATAATTTTTAATACGAAATGGTGCGAGTACAGAGCCGATAGGCCTACATACTACCAAACATAGTAAATAACAAGATGGGCCACTCAACCAAAAAAGTGTCCGCAGGAAGTTCGCTCTTTGCTTCAGATAGCGCTGCAGTCTGTTTTGAAGCTCTCTTTCGTTTTTCCAGAAGAAGAATAGGAATAGCACCTCCCTGCGTGCGCAGATCGACTGCTGTTTATCAGCAGTTCGGGTTCGTTCAGTGCAGAGTTTTAGGTTTTTAAAAATTTTAATGACCTCTCGCCTTTCATTCTAAAGTCAAATTGAACGAAGAAAACAATCACCCTTTCCTCCAGAAGAGGTTTTTTTTGTCAGCGTAACCATTTTAAAAGAGCGTTCTTCCGAAATTCATTAAAAAACTTGCTAGTTTCACTTTGATTTTTAAAAACTCAAGTAGGATAACTCTGTTCGCAAAAGGTGCGCATTTGCGAAGAGGGCGCCACCGAATTTTGAGGACACTTTTTTAATTGGCTCAAAGAGAGAAGTGGCCCCTCTTGTTATGTAAACTCTTTACTCTTTTATACTACATAAATCATGGTATCGGCCCAGCTCAAGCCTACTGAGCGTACTCTAAAAGCTATAACCAGAAATTCATTCCGGAATGCATCATGTACAACACAAACTGAGACATAGGCTAGGCCTAAGCGTGCGCGTGTGATAAGAAAGTATGTGTGTGAGGTGTACATAGAGTTATCTCCTTTTATACTAGAGTCCGTACGAGGTCACGTGACACAGAAACGTTTGAGTTTGTAGGCGGCCATTTTTCAGTGGGCCAAAACTTTTGTTTACATGTGAGTGGGCGTGTCTCTGCTCTTACATGTGAGTGGGCGTGTCTCTGCTCTTACATGTGAGTGGGCGTGTCTCTGCTCTTACATGTGAGTGGGCGTGTCTCTGCTCTTACATGTGAGTGGGCGTGTCTCTGCTCTTACATGTGAGTGGGCGTGTCTCTGCTCTTACATGTGAGTGGGCGTGTCTCTGCTCTTACATGTGAGTGGGCGTGTCTCTGCTCTTACATGTGAGTGGGCGTGTCTCTGCTCTTACGTGTTTTATTTGATTCTAACGTTATGTTTTAATCCAAAGCGATTCTCTTAATAGTGCAAGCATATGAAACCTCTAGATCTAGTCCCTTTCTGGATTAACGTCTTATTGGGTCCAATCGAGTATACGTTATATACACAGCCGCTTGGAGCTGTGACTAGAAAGCACAGTTGAGTATGAATTATCCCATGTACGCAGATAATAAACAGTTGTATAAATCTGTTCCACCACTAGATCTAGATGTTAAAACCTCCCCTGCCACCATGGGTATGTGCATTGATGATGTCAAGAACTGGATGATTGATAATACGCTCCAGCTTAATGAAAATAATACTGAAACTCGTTTATGTAACCCAAAGAAAAGCCAAATCCCCATAGATCTAGATCATGTTTGTACGATGTGTAAGCGTATGCGTGTGATGTGTGAGTGTGTGTGTGTGTGTGTGTGTGTGTGTGTGTGTGTGTGTGTGTGTGTGTGTGTGTGTGTGTGTGTGAATATTGCTCATACATGCATTTATGTAAAGCACATAGAGCTGTGTTCGTGGGCGCTATAGAAATGATCTGCATTATTATTATTATATTGTTATTATTATTATTGTTGTTGTTATTATTATTGTTATTATTATTATTATTATTATTATTGTTGTTATTATTATTGTTACTATTATTATTGTTATTATTATTGTTGTTGTTGTTATTATTATTGTTATTATTATTATTGTTGTTGTTATTATTATTATTGTTATTATTACTATTATTATTATAATTATTATTATTGTTATTATTATTGCAGTCTTAGAAACTTTCTTTACAATAAAACGAGACCAGAAAGGATGGTGCAACACTGCTGCATTTGTTAGTGTACTAACAGGGCCTCCAAAGGAACCCCTCTTTCATTTCATTGGTAAGAGTAAGAATAAGATTGATAAGAATTTAGACAGATTAGATCTAGATCTAGACCCAGATCTCCGTTTTGAAGAAAATATTCGAAGAGATTAAAAGTCTGGTCTGATCAGTGCCTACCTTTCAGTTAATTGATATCAGATGTAACCACTGCAATTTTGCCTCGTCTTTGTGTTTAATTACTTACTTAAACATCACAAAATCCAAGCTGGATCTACTAATTTGAGGTACCAATTTCACTCACTTAACTCACTGACTTAAATAGATCTATATAATATATATTATATTTATATATATTATATTTATATTATACTAATATATATATATATATATATATATATATATATATATATATATATATATATATATATATATATATATAAAACATAGTAATATAACAGCATCATCAATCCTAATTATTTTTATGGGAAAATGATGGATGGGAGTAGCCAAAGATAGGCTTGTGTCTAAAATGTATGTAGTAGTGTATATGATAGATATCTAAGTTTATTGGTGACAAAGAAAACCATAGCCAGATTGCGTTTGGTGCTGAGCTTGCTATATATGCACAGCATAATATCAGTTATCACTACACTGTGTAGACAAACAATTGTCCAGGCTACAAAACAACGTTAAGTTCCCTTTTTTTTATCTTTAGTGAGTCCAGAGCTGTCTCAGTTGTTTTACTAATGCCCCAAATTAGATTTACTTAAAACAGCAATAAAAGGAACTTTAGTTTAAATGCTGTAGATCGTCTACTTTAGTTCTTTTTTTAAAAGTTTAATACCGACATAAAGAAACACTAGATCTACTTGTTTGGTACATGTATAATTAAAAAAATAAGTGAACATAAGAATGAAAAATACAGTATCCTGTTCAAATGTCACTAGGGAAAGTTTTATGCTTTATGAAGAGCTTCAGTGCCTTCCTACACCTAATGGAAGAAAAACTTGCATTTTTTTCTATGACTCATCTTGGTTTGATTTAAAGCCAAACTGTTGTTTTTTTTTTGGTTTTTTTTTGGGGGGGGAGGGGTATTGAGATTCGGGAGGAGAGAAAGGGTGGGGTGATTGGGAGGTTCCCATGATACCACATCTTAATTCATACTTCTTTTTATAAGTTCGATAGGCCCTATAGATCTACGCTTTGATTCAGTCAATAAGAAATAAACCACTTCGTAGATATAGCGCTGATGAAGAAATAAAAGTTTTTTGGGGGGGTTCCATTTTTAAGCCTATATCTCTATCTCTATCTATTTAATAATACATTTGTTTGTAGATCTAGTGTAAAAAGAACGCTGTATTTTTGCTATTTAGTAACCTAGATAGTACGCCACGGCGCTCACGTAAAAAAAAAAGTTAACAAGGACCAAGCCGATCGCCTATCGCGTATGAGGGAGAGAAAACATGCCTGGCCCATTGCTTTAGCTTGAATTCCTTCACACAACTCGCCCACCGAAACATGGCGGACGCCGCTGTCAAATGTGGCCATGGCGCAGCAAGGCGAGAGAGGGGCGTACGGTATCTAGTGACTATAGTGTACATCTATGGAGGTGTACGTGAGTGTGTGTGCGTGTGTGTTTGCTCGCGCGTTAATATTGTTCGTACATGATGCATGTGTCTACATACACGGTAACCTGGCACCTAGTCTCAGTATCTACGTACACGGTAACCGGAATGAAAATAAACCAATATTTGTGTGTGCTGTCACTTGTTTTAAAAAAAAAGTCATACACGCGTGTCTTGTCGGGCTCGCCATCGTGACCCGTCAGTAAAAAATGTAGTCGGGGGAGGGCTGGAGTTGAAGGCAACACCGGATGATAAAAACTCAACTCGGAATTCTGAACTGCCCGGTTACCGTGTACGTGACACTAAGACTACGTGCCCGGTTGCCGGTTACCGTGTACGTAGACACTGAGGCTAGGTCCCCGGGTACCTTGTACGTTGACACCCCGTTATGTAAAACGTCTTAAGGCACTTAAGCTGCGTTCACATGGGAGTGGTTGCTATAGAAATGATCTGGATCAGATTACATTTTTACTTGTATTACTATTGTTTACAAACATGGAAAAAAAAATTGCTGTATTTTACGATTTGACTTAGTGTTGAAACAATACCATGCCGGTTATAAAACCGAAAATATCTGAAATAGATCTAAATACAGATTACCGGTGTATCGAAGGTTTCTAGAGAAAAATAGAACAGGATTTGATTTTACTGGAGCATAAGCTTATTTTGTATTTAGAGGTTGTTTCGAAAATCTCTCGTCAATTTTTAATTTTTTTTGGTTGCTTTTTATAGATTAAACCTCATACACTTCTAGATCTTTGCATGAACCAAGTACCCGGTATGTACTACTTTAGGTCAAAATGTATGCCTTCATTTAAAAGTTATTACGAAAACCGAGGGTTCCGTTATTTTGTGTCACGCGTTGCCATATTATAATAATATTTGGTCGATAACTTTATTGTTAACGTACTCGTGTGTTGTTACTAGTAAATGTTGTTAATAACATTTGATGAATTTGTATTGTTGGTCATGATTTTTTTAAAGGCTGTGCTGCCTTTATGCTACTGGCAGTTGCGAAGCGTCTATATAATCAAATAATCCCTGCTTCCCTTCTTAATTTTGAAACATTGTCGCAGTCAAATTCACCCATAAACGTAAACTCATAAATTAAATGTAAAAAGACGTTCATAATCACCAATGAACAATAGACTATGCCTAAACTTCAAAACCGTTTCATTGCCACAGAAATAGTCTGTTTACCCCTATCGGGCCACTCCATAAGCAGTCACAAGCTTTGATTAAGTAAGCTTAAAGTGAGGCAGGAAGAGTCTACCAATAGAGTTGAAGGGAACATAGCAGTCAAAACTTTTTCATTGCCACATATACCCTGTTCACCCCTTTCGAGCCACAGTTATAAGCAGCCTCACGCGCTGATTATGTTAGCGAACTATTACACTGGTCGAGTCTACCTCACAGATGTGAGGGGAACTAACTCCTAAATAATATCTTGACAGCTGCGAGTGCTTGTTTTTTGTTTTTGTTTTCCCTCGACTTTTTAACGTCCTATAATCAGATCGTGACCTCGATTATGACACCGGCTTCTGGCCGCGAAAAGCTAGACAAAAAACAGCCAAATGTAAAATTAAAAAATTAATAATTGGCATGCTCTACCAAAGTGTTCAGACTGTCTAGTATAACATGCCATTGTAGTACTGACATCTCTGCTTCTTTCCTTGGTGTTCGTGTATTCAAATCTAAAGTTAAATTTAAGCTTAGTTAGAATAAATATTTAATGAAATACTTTCCCGATTATTTTAGCGGTTGAATATGCATACAACACGAATTCAGGATTTGTTTTCATTTACAACTCAGAGTTGCCGCCTCCAGTAAGATTCTTGCGACTTGTGTGAGTGTGATAGCTCCAGGCCCTATCCGGCCCCATCTCACTTTGATTTCTCTGTCAAACAAGTCAGCCTTCGCCCCGTGGCTACCGGTACTCAAAATTGTCATGTTTTTTCAACTAAAAATGTGAAGCCGTAGTAATGCGCATGGGATGGGAAGGTTGCAATTTTTTGTAATTTTTAGCCAGTTTACTTTGCAATTTTTTGCAATTTTTCTTTTTCAAAAATGCAATTTTCCGCGGGGCCAGATAAACAATCGAACAATTGAAAAGAAAAGTGCTGTTATTGAGTATCTTTATCTTTGTACTGTTATGATGTGCCCCACCTAGCCTGCGTTGGCCCTGATAATAGGCAGGGTCGCAGTTGTCCGCCCCTATAATATGACCCAAATTGTATCTATTGTGACGCAAAACATTTGTAAGTCACTTGATACTAAAGACTTACCCCCCGGGGCAGTGCCACTGACTGAAGTGTCTTTAGGCCATTCCCAAAGGGGGACATATCTTGTTCAAGCATAGTAAAATTGTAAATGGGCTGACTCATGTCACGCTCATAACTGTGCCTGATCTACAACAGGGAACTGCTGCTTTTTCTTTCGTGATCCTTACTATTGTCATTTTCCTCTACTTCTTTTGTATGTTTGTCACTCTCTTGTGACCTGCTATTTTGGGGTGCCTTGATAGTTGAAGCAGACCTTGTGCTGTTGAAACTAAAGAGGGGAGGAGTCTAAGTCTGATTCCCTGTAAGACTTCTTTGTTGACACCCACCCCTTGGCTCTCATATGACCTTATGCAGTTGCGAGCGCCATAAAACCCTCTACTATTAAAAAAAAATACTAAAGACTTGTGACCAGACAATCTGTTACCTACCATTTCCCAAATGAGCGGGTGGTTTTGCTTTTTGTTTTGATTGTTTTGTTTGGGGGGGGGGGGTGTTGTTGTTGCTGTTGTTTTGTTTTGTTTTTTGTTTTGGGGGCTTTTCTTGGGTAGGGGGGGATAGGGAGGGCGCTATTGATAGGTCCTACTTTTCATTTACCTACTGTTGTTTCTGTCTGTCTGTCTATCTCTCTCTCTCTCTCTCTCTCTCTCTCTCTCTCTCTCTCTCTCTCTCTCTCTCTCTCTCTCTCTCTTACTTTTACCCAGTATTTAATTACCGTTATTGTGTCGATGTGCTTCTTTTTACAATCAAATAAACGAAACAAACAAACTGGCAAATGACAGGACCAGCTTCTATAGCGTTGCCTGTAGTTACCGTTATACCGGGTACCCATTGCAGATGGGAACGGATCCGCTCGGATTGGGTTGATCGCCCGACTCATTGCCTGAAAGTAGTGAAAACAAACGCGTTTGGGGTTGTTTTTTTTTTTTTTGGGGGGGGGGGGGGATTTTTTGTTTGGTTTTGTTTGGTTTTGTTTTTGTGTTATTTTTTTTTATTTTTTTGAGGTGACGGGTCGTGCGATTGGTTTGTGCCACGATATCTGTTTTGCGCCCTCAATCTAGCAAGCATACCGACCCGACCCGACCCGACCCGACCCGACCCGTTCGTGCCAATGGCGTAAGCATCGTACACATAAAACATGAGTTCGATTCCTGAGTTGGGAGTTAATTTCAATCGAGTATCCCCGCCTTTCTGCTGTGATGTTGTGTCTTTTTCAGCCCAGGCTGATCCTGAAAGGTAAGGTTGAAGCAGCCTGCTTCCTTAATGATCCATCCGTACGTCGTGGTTTACTATCGTATCCTTACGACGTGGGGAACTCTCTGCCCCCACTTTCCAAAGAGGAAATTTACTAGTCAATCCGATCCGCTGGGCAGTCTGTCTGTCAAAATTATATTTTGATAATAAATACTGAAAGTTTCAAAGAGATCTTCGCACTAGAAGTATTCTAAAATGTGAAGAATACAACCCCTGGGGTACAAAATGACCCCAGGCGTGCGGACAGGGTTAATGATTTATCTGATTAGTGGCGATAGGGGAGAAAAACTGCTGGAATTGCATTTTTTACATCAAACAACAGGAGGCTCGACTTTTCGTACCGGTTTGGTTGTTGAGGTGAATTTGATTTTCCCGAGAAAATATGCCCACTGAGACCGGGGCTTGCTGCTTCTTCTGTTCAAAGCCGGGGGTTTCTCGTGACCTAGAGATTAAGGTGTTCGCCTCTCTTTCATTAGGTCCCGGGTTCGAACCAGGATAGCGACGGAAATTTTTCTACTCTAAATTGTTTCCTTTCCCCTCCTTTCCTTCTCTCTGGCAAAGTTCTGTCGTCTGCTTTCGACTCCACTTTCTGCTTCCACCCCTTCACGTCCTTTGCCTCCTCCTCTGGGCTCCTGACTCTTTCTTCAGCCTTTCTGCCGCTACTCCTTGGCTCCTTCTTAGTGCTGTCTTTCAGCCACACACGTGATTTTAATGTAGGAAAGGTCTACACCTAACCTTCTCGGACATGGGCGAAAAATCTCGGAGGTCCGTTGTGCAAGTTCCGCACATTAAAGATCCCTTGGTGGTCCAAAATTGAAAAGAATAAGCTTCCGCCGCCACCCTTGCAAAATTCAAAATTTCCTTCCCACTGAAAATGTATAATGTGTCTCGCGCGCTCATATGACCTTATCCAGTTGCGAGCGCCGTAAAACACTTACCGTGCATGGTTGGCGGGTGCTCTGGTGTGGTTCACTCCTTCTTTCCTACCAAACGTCTATCTTCCTGATCTCTCCTTCTTTTTTGTGTTTGTTACTCTATTGTAATACCTCAAATCTTCGGCACTTATATGACCTTATTGTGTTGCAAGTGCCGTAAACCTCTTACTATAGCTTTAAAAAAGCCCAAACACTTACCAAATAAAAAACAACAACCAAAGTTAAAAGTGTCCCAGCTGATGAAAACCCTTTTATTACAGGACAAATGACACAACATCAGCCAGAAATATACTTCTTTGTTTGCATTTATTAAAAACCTTTACAATGGGCGCCACAGTATCTTGGGCTTAGGACTGTTTTGTACTGCCTCCATTTTTGGCGTAATCAATTTGAGGGCACGCAAGTATATTTATGCACATGAAAATAGTACTGTGGTCTTTGTTTACACTTGGTCAAAGAGAGACCCTAATTACAGAATAACCTGTCCCCAGGGTTTTATGCACCCCGCTTAATTTAGAATAAGTTCATTTTTTGAATAATTTCTGATTATTTTCCTGTATTATTCTTTGCTAAAATTAACAGAACCGCATACTTTCATGTATTTAATTTGGGCTCAGTTTTCACAATTTCAAATTTTTTGGGCATAAAACCGCGGGGTCAGAATAACATTTTGCAATATCTTTCACGTTAAATGAAGGTACATGGATAACTTAAGAGCAGTCATTTTGATATGGGGTTTTTTTTTGGTGTTTTTTGGGGGGTAAATTGGAAGCGGAAGTTAATTCATAGTTCCTTAAACTTAAAGCAAAAAATTGCGCTTTTCTCAAAACTGCTTACAGTGGAGAAGGTAGACCACTCTTTTTCTTAAGGGCACAATTAATTCCTGTCTCGAAAACGGGAGTTCAAGCGAAAAGAAATTGAAAATCTGCAGAGGAAACGTACTAATTTTGGCTCAAAGGAAAGACTTTTTCAAGAACTTTATCAACAACTTTGACAGCCGTGAGACCCCCCCCCCCCCCCTAAAAAAAAAAAGATAAAAAAATAAGTCGGAAATTGAAGTGCCCGATACCCTTCAGCTTGCGACAAAATTATATATACATGAATTTAAAGAACAATAGTATTGAAATAGAGTGCTTTCTGTTGGTATCGATCACACGTAAATATACACGTATTTGAAGACGTTTGAGCATCTGTTTGTCTTTTATTTTTGTTTTGTTTATTTTTGTGTGTGTTCTTTTTAATGTTTTTTCTGGGTTTTTGTTTTGTTTTGGGTTGTTGGTTCTTTATTTAGCGGGAAGGGGGGGGGGTGGTTTTGTTTTGTTTTTAAGTTTGCCCATGGTTTGTTTCGATATGCTTCGCGGGTGGTTTGCGAATGCTCTTGTGTGGTTTGTTCCTTCTTTCCTATCAAACATCTATCATCCTTATCTCCCCTCCTTCTATTTTGTGTTTGTTACTCCCATGTAACACCTCTAATCTTCGGAACGTATATGATCTTATATTGTGTTGCAAGTGCTGTTAAACACTTCTTCTTCTTCTTCTTCTTCTATCCCGGGGTTGGGGCAACAGTTGGGGCACCACTGCATTGGAAAACCAGCTCTCGCCATCTATTTTTGTCCTCTGCTCTCCTCAGATTGTCACCCATCGTCTTTCTTTTCCACTCTGTAATGTTGTCCTCCCATCTCTTTCTCTGCCTTCCTCTCTTTCTCTTTCCTTGTACGGTTCCTTGTAGGATTGTTTTGGCAAGTCCTGTGGATCTTGTCACATGCCTATACCATTTTAGTTTTCGTCTCTTCACTGTGGTCAGTAGATCTTCATATTGTCCCACTGCGTTGGTGATTCTCTTTCGTACTTCAGCATTTGAAACGTGGTCTTTGTACGAGATGTCAAGGAGTCTGCGGTAACATCTCATCTCTGTGGTCTGAATCTTTTTCTCTAATTCCGCTGTTAGTGTCCACGACTAGCAGGCGTATAAAAAATATTGAGATGACCAGTGAGCGCATTAGTCTAATTTTTTAGCTGTGCGTGATGTTTCTGTCCCTCCAAATAGGCTTCAGTTTTGACAGCGCAGCTGTTGTTTGCGCGATTCTGGAGAGAATTTCTGGTCTTGAGCCTTCATCTGAGACGATAGATCCGAGGTATTTGAAGCTGTTGACGGTCTCAAGTTTCTCGCCCCTGACTTTGATGTCCGCATTGAAGCCATTGGTGTTATTGGTCATTAGCTTGGTTTTCTCGGCACTGATCTCCATGCCGTAGGCTGCTGAGGTTGTGTCCAGCCGCTCCACTAGTGTGGCGAGCTCCTGTTCTTCTCCTGCTAATCCATCGATGTCATCGGCAAAGCGCAGGTTAGTAATTGTCCTGCCTCCAATACTGATTGTTCCATATCATGATTCGTTCTAGGAAGATGTTGAAGAGAGTGGGAGAGAGTAAACAGCCTTGCCTCACCCCGACCGTTGTCCTGAACCAATCCCCCATGCTGCCGTTAAGGTAGACTGCGCTGGAAGCCTTGTCGTATAGTTGTTGTATGACGTTGATCAGGTTGGCGTTGATGTTATATTTCATCATGGTTGCCCATAAGGCTGCATGCCAGACCCCGTCGAAGGCCTTTTTAAAATCCATGAAGATATGGTATAGGTTTTGTTGGTGTTGGAGGTACCTCTCGCACAGTATCCTGAAGTTGAAGATCTGTTCTGTTGAGCTGCACCCTACTCTAAAGCCTGCCTGCTCTTCGGCAATGATCTTCTCTGCCTGTAGTTTCAATCTGTTCAGCATTATCTTCAACATAACCTTACTGGGGTGGCTTATTAGACTGATGGTGCGGTAATTCTGACATAGTTGCAGGTTACCTTTCTTGGGGAGTGTAATCACTAGTGATTGTGTCCATGGTGTTGGCCACTCTCCTGTCTGCCAGATCTTGTTGCAGATGACAGTAAGAGCGCTTATCATGTCCTTTCCCCCTGCCTGTATCAATTCTCCTGGGATGTTGTCCACTCCTGCTGATTTCCCCCTTTTCAGTGCTTTAACTGCTGCTTCAACATCTTCTCGGAGGATTGGGTGGTTATCGATGTTGGTTGTTGGGGGAACGTTTAGAATCTCGGGGTTTCCCGTGGCTTTGTAGTTGTACAGTTCTGAGCGGTATTCTCTCCATCTTTTCAAAATGTTTTGTTCCTCTGTCAGGCATTTTCCTTGTTTGTCTTGAATGGTGGCGGCGCGCCCTTCTCTGTACTCAGGTCTTTTACTAATTGATAGGCTTTTTTTGCTGTTGTTTGTTCTCAGGTTGCTTTCGATTATTTGGCTGTTCCTCGGTCAAATTTTCTTTTGCCCTTTTCATACTTGTTTTAATTTTTTGACTGACTGCTCTGTACTCCTTTGCACAATATGGTTGCTTCTTTTTCTCCTTTAGTTTTCTCCTTTTGTCACACAGGTTAAGGATGTCAGTTGTGACCCAGGGCTTATTGACTCGTCGGTGTTTTCCGAGAATCTGACTGGCTGTGTCAGTCACTGCTGTATTGAAGGTGTTGATCCACGTGTCCGTGTCTGTGTCATTGTTGTTACCAGCGACAGTGAGGGGTGCAAACTTTCCTCCTATCATGGCTTGGAAGGCTTCTGCTACTTCTGGGTCCTTTCGTTTTTCGAAATCAAACTTCATCTTTGTGTTTCCTTGCTTTTTAACCCTCTTCAGGTGGAGGCGAAAGGTCATCATCACAAGGTCGTGGTCGCTTCCAACGTCTGCTCCTGGGAATGTTCGTGTTTTTCCAATTTTGACACTGGACTGGAAGCGCTTTTTCACCATGATGTAGTCAATCTGGTTGTAAAACACTTACTAAAACTAAATAAACTATCGAACAAGGACTCTCCATCTTTTGCACAATAACTTGTACCAGTTTGTCTTAACATATAAATATTTTTGTAACCCCTCTATCTGTGCTACAAGGTTGTGTGTCTCGTCAAGTGTGCCTTGTTCTGTACGTGCTTCATCTTCCACGCGTTCTTCCATACCGTTGACAATGACACCATGGAATGAAACCTGGAGAAAAAGAGAAAAAATATAATATAAAATGCTTACTTTCTGCGAACTGATTTTAAACATCTGTCTCTGTATCTCTCTATTGTCTTTATCTCCCCTCCTTATTTTTTCTGTTTGTTACTCTCTTGTAACACCTCTAATCTTCGACACTTATATGACCTTACTGTGTTGCAAGTGCCGTAAAACCTTTACTAAAACTTAATGTCTGTCTGTCTGTCTGTCTGTCTGTCTGTCTGTCTGTCACACACACACACACTCTCTCTCTCAAGCTCTAGCTCTCTCTCTCTCTCTCTCTCTCTCTCTCT
>NW_004797424.1:522953-524177 GCF_000002075.1 Aplysia californica
TGAGTGTGTGTGTGTGTGTGAGTGTGTGTGTGTGTGTGTGTGTGAGTGTGTGTGTGCATTTGGGTGTAGATGCGTGTGGGTGCGCGCGCCCGCATGCGCGGGCGTGCGTGTGATGAAACACTAAATCAGTGTACTAGTGTCTGGACAATAAAGATTCTTCATCCCATCCCATCCCATTCCATCCCATCCTATCTCATCTCATTTCGTCCCATCTCATCTCATCCCAACTCATCTCATCTCATCTCATCCCAACTCATCCCATCCCATCTCATCTCACCCTATCTCATCTCAACTTATCTCATTCCATCTCACCTCATCCAAACCCATCCCATCCCATCCTATCCCATCTCATCCCATCTCATCCCATCTCTACACAACCCATCCCATCCCAACCCATCCCAACCCATCCCATCAAATATCATCCCGTCCTGTCAGGTTCCATCACATCCCATCTCACCTCATCCCATCCCATCTTATCTCACCCCATCCCATGCTATCCCATTTCATCCCATCTCGTCCCATCTTGACAATGTTCCTCACCTGGGTACTGTCAACAACGGACACCCTGAGAGCGGCCAGTTTGAAGGTAGCCTGAGCGCCTGCCTGGACCAACATGAACATGTTGGTGATGATCTCATCTCACCTCATCTTATCCCATCTCATCTTATCTTATCTTATCTCATCCCAACCCACCCCATCCCATTTCATCCCATCCTAACCCAACCCACATCATCTCATCCCATCCCATCCCAAACCATCCCACCCCATCCCAACCCATCCCATCCCATCTCATTCCATCTCATTCCATCCCAACCCACCCCATCCCATCTCATCCTATCCCATCCCAACCCATCTCCCCCCATCTCATCTCACCCCATCCCATGCTATCCCATCTCATCCCATCTCATCCCATCTTGACAACGTTCATCACCTGGGTACTGTCCACAGCGGACACCCTAAGAGCGGCCAGTGTGAAGGTAGCCTGAGCCCCTGCCTGGACCAACATGAACAGGTTGGTGATGATGGTAAGCCCTCCGTCCAGCGTGTCCAGATAAAAGATGGAGGCGACGATGCTGAACATACCATACAGTCCCAAGCCTGAGTAGGGGAGAGGTTTTAGTTTTATTTAAGAGTTTTGCGGCATTTGCAACACAATACTGTTGTAGCGACGTTGTTGCACGACACCAGCGTGTAACTAAGTCGGTACATGTACATAACCCCCTC
>NW_004797424.1:526725-528310 GCF_000002075.1 Aplysia californica
CGCTGAAGGTAGAGTCTGGGTAAGCCCGGTTTACATCAAGCTAGTTTTCCAAACAAAAATTAAAAGGTTTCAAGCATCAAAAAACCAATAATGAATTATTACGGATTGATCCAATCTTCTCGTCAATCTTTATCAAGAGCAGTTCCGTTCAAACAGGAATGGTTCTTCAGAACATAGGTTTCTTACGATCTAATCCCTACAGCCGGAGGCATAATAATAACAGATAACATTTGTATAGCGCAACTCCCCGCCCAACAGCAAACTCTAGGCGCTTCACAATCTATACTGTTACCTCGGCAGACCTGAGAACATTCTGAAGTAACCTCAACTTCCTAGGAAGTATATGTTTCAAGCGGTCATTTATAGGCGTTAAAACACTAACATACTGACAAGATCTTTTTCAGTCTATGGCCGGAACCCATTCCCACCTTCAACCTGGGTGAAGTGAGGAGGATTCGTGTAAAGTGCCTTTCCCAAGGACACCCCCGAACCCGCAAACTCATGATTACGAGTCCAGTAGTCTAACCACTAGGCCACCAACGCCACATGGCAAGGCTTTCTCTTACAACACTCAGTCATACATTATTTTCGCTTCAGGATGGAGGAAACAGGTGAGACCCTCAATATTATGGTAAACATAACTATAGTGCGGTCGAGAATTCGTGGCTTAGCTTTTTGTTAAATATTTCCTCACCCATCGAACACATACTCTGAAGCTTTTGGGCAATGACTTGCTTCAATTTGTCTTAAGCGGTCAACAATTTTGTAAACGCCTGTATAGCCGTATTCTAGAAAATTCCTTAATAAATACTTATTTAAAAATTTCAGTAAGCTAGGTGGTTTCTACAGATTTTAAAAGTTTACAGAAGGGACAGTATCACTTTTTAAAAGCAAGTCCGTCATTTTTTTCTGATCGCGACATTTTGCTTATTGAACGCATATTTTGAGAACCTTTAGTTTAAAAAAGTGTTCACTATAAAATCAATTTCTTAATTCAAGTTTTGCCACTAAAAATGTCTTTGGTGAGCTGTGACGTAGGCCGCATGCGTACGCAAAATGTTTGTGAGAAGCAGGAAGCGCTGTGAACAAAATGAATTTTCCGCATGAGGGAGATTTGTAGTATTTTATATAAATTTCCGAAGAAAAGTAGTTTTTTAAAAAAGTTTAGCCTCAATTATTGTGAAAAAAAAAGATTTAAGTTAAGACAAATTGATACAAACTGCTGTGCAAAGTATTGTTGACAGTGATTCCCCTGTAAACGATATTATAATATTTGAGGATAAGTTGCGACACGAATTTTTGACCGCACTACAAACTTAGATATGAAGTAGAGACCATGAAATAATGAGCCGTTGCAGGTTGTCACCCGGGCCGGCAGTTTGCGACATGTGAAGTAGACCCACCTAGCAGAGAGCCTGTGGTCATGTGTTTCTCCGTGCCGATCAGGACATAGAAGCAGACGAGGCAGACCACAGAGCCCACGAACACGAAGATGCCCATGAACAGGCCTTGACTGAAAGTGGAAGTTATGGCAAGGCGGACAAAGTTAGTTAACGCTGTCTAGATTGATTTTTTGTGGGGGGGG
>NW_004797424.1:529794-532691 GCF_000002075.1 Aplysia californica
CCCCCCGCACAGAACCACCCACCCATCATCCAGTGATTTAACGTCAACCACTTTACCTGGAGCCTGCACAATCCACACTCATCTTCTGGGTCTTTTCCCTCGCCTCCATGTTGGCATCGTCGTCGTCGTCATCATCGTCGTCATACTCCGAGGCGGACTCGATGATGGGCTGCTTCCTCTTGGCCAGCCGTGGGTCCCCGCTGCTGTTGTCCCCGACATGTCCCTCTCCGACGTTTGACCACATCACGTACAGCACGCCTGGTGCAGGGAGGGGAAACATGGAGGGTTTTTTGTTGTTGCTTTGTTTGCGTGTGTTTGTGTGTGTTTGTGTTTGTGTGTGTGTGTGTGTGTGTGTGTGTGTGTGTTTGTTTGTTTTGTCTGTTTGCTTGTTTGTTGGCAGGTTGGTTGGTTGATTGGTTAGCTAGTTGGTTGATTTGTTGGTTCTTGGTTGGTTGGTCGGTTTGTTGGGTGGTTAGTTGGTTGGTTGGTTGGTTGTTAGCTGGTTGGTTGGTTGGTTGGATGGTTGGTTTCTTGTTATTGTTTTCTTTGGGGTGGAGGGAGGGGGGCGAGTGTGTTTGGTTGTTTATTGAAAGGGTACAGTTTTGAAATCCCTCATCCATTTTTTAGAGGATGACGTCGTTAAATTCAGAGGTCCTGCCTTTTAAATAACCTCACAGGGTTGAAAGGAGATTTAACCCGTACTATACCCCAAAGAGGTTATATTATAGGATACGAGAGCTCGCAGCAGGGACGTCACACGTGTCAGACTATGGGGACTTTCTTACCCTCATCTACATGGCCGGCGCGCCCCCTTTTACATGAACAATCTGAGCCCCCACTCCGCTTCCCACGAGTTCTAGTATATTAAACACCTAGTGTATTATAACACCTCTAATCTTCGGCACTGACATGAACAATTTGTATTGCAAGTGTCGTAAAACTCTTATTAAAACTCATCTAAAAACTGGAGAAGCGAAGTATATAAAAGTATTAAAAGACGTCATCTCACAAGCACAGACGAGGCTGTACTCGATGGTGCACGGATACAGGTAGACAGAGGCTTTCTCCACTACTTTGCCCATCATGGCGTCCCAGTGACAGTTGAGCTCTGGCAGGGAGCCCAGGTGGTGATCTGAAACGGTACAGAGTAATCCATATAAATGAATAAATAAATCTTTTTTATTGATCTCAGAAGGGCAGTTTGGTTTACAATTGCAAACATACACTCATAGATACAAAAATATTTAATTATAAATACATACATACCAAAATGCTTACACATATTATTACATAATACACAATTACACCAATACAGAACAAGGGCCTATTAGTTACGCGTTGAGGCCGACTGGACAGGTTTCTAGCCGTGCGGCCAATCGTAAAGTGTAATAAGAAATGTTGCTGAAACCGTAGGCGAACACCGGCCAGCCAGATGTAAAGGACTCACAGCCGCTGGCTGTGAATTTGACGTCCGGACATCCGACCTTGGAAGTTTGCTGCACCGGGGACAACTGAACGAATTTAAAAATTATAGAAAATCAAAAGAAATTTCTCCCTGCGAGATGAATAAAGATTGTCATTGTCATTGTTATTGTCAAAAAAGTAGATTTGTACGTGTTTAGAAAAGAGGTGCATTCTGATGACCGTGAATGAAAACCCAGTAGACCACAAACAAAAAGTTCGATATTCCTTTTGAACGTTATTCTTCGATACAACTTCATTTTAATATTAACTGTACTTACACGTGTTAAGAAAATTTCTTTTCTGAGATATTCAGAATTGAAGGAAAAACACTGGAAAGAAAACCAGACATCCCACAACATCGCAAAAAGGGCAAAGGGGGAGGGGGGGGGGGACCTGCCAAGTGAAAGTTGTTGATACGGGTCAAGACTCCTTGCGTCGCACCCAACAAAGTGTATGGCATTACTTCGCCACCCCACAAAATTCTGATATGAAATAACGTTCTCCTTTTTATGCATCTTATTTTTCTCCGAGATCTTTTCGACTGCATGGGCTTTGTGTATTTTCTGTTCGTATCGCACTATAACCTCAGCCCCTTGTTAGTCCTACTTGTGGGTGGCTGGCGTGTGCTCTGGTGTGGCTTGCTTCTTCTTTCCTATCAAACATTTTATCGTCTTTATCTCCCCTCCTTCTTTTTTGCGCTTGTTACTCTCTTGTAACATCTCTAATCTTCGGCACTTAAATGACCTTATTGTGTTGCAAATGCCGTAAAACTCTTAATTAACCTAAATCTTGTTTCCCAAGGCTCTTGGTCCGATCACTAGTCCGTCAGATCCACGTTCTTTTCTCGTATGTGCGACTCCCAGTCCATAGTCCCCACCATATACCCCCACCCCCACCCCCTGACCTTTTCCCTGCACATTTATTATGTAAATTATGGACCTGACTTAAACATTGTCATCATAAAAAATACGTTAAATAGATTGTTTTGAGCAACATATTCTAACGCATATTATGTTTATACCTGAGAATCTCAAAGTTGCTATGGAAACATCTAAATCTAATTTCCACTGACTTATTTTATTTTTTCATGTTGACATATTGTATTTAACCAAAGTGGTTTTATTTAACAACAGAAGAGAGGCACCACACTTTGCTTACTTCCCCTTGTAACACGTTTTTGGGAAGTAAAAACAAAAGAGGCTGAGGGTGTGACGGGTGGGGCAGATACAAAACACAAAGTCATCGATCAGCTCAAGGTCTTGTAAACGTATTCACGTCAAACAAAACATGACGCATCATAGTAGTAGTAGTAGTAGTAGTAGTAGTAGTAGTAGTAGTAGTAGTAGTAGTAGTAGTAGTAGTAGCAGCAGCAGCACCAGCAGTAGTAGTAGTAGTAGTAGTAGTAGTAGTAGTAGTAGTAGTAGTAGTAGTAG
>NW_004797424.1:533659-541159 GCF_000002075.1 Aplysia californica
CTCTCTCTCTCTCTCCCTTTCTCCTCCTCTTTCTTCTCTCTCTCTCCCGCTCTCTCTCTCTTCCTACCCCCCCTCTCTCTCTCTCTATATCTATCTATCTGTTGAGGTGGAAAATGTGTGCCTTAAGCAGATTGACGTCTTGGGTAGTTTGTTTGTTTGTTTTTGTTGTCGTTGCAGTTTTAAATTGAAGTTCAAATTCTGTTTTTTTAAAATAAAATAAAAAAGCCTTCCCATTCAGAAATCGAACCCAGATCTACGTCTTGTACGTGTTTAGAAAACTCTTTAATTTTAATCGTCCATGCAAATTCCCCGCGAACAACGGAAAAAGAGTGATATGTAGCATTTTGTTTCTGATAAATTGAGCAAGGAAATCTGAAGATGTTGGTAAATCTGAAGCAGGATCTTTTTTTCTTTTTTCAATTTTGTTTGTCTTTTTTGTCGTTGCTGTTTTCTTCGTTGGGTTACCATAATTTCTTTCTTTTTTTTTTTTTTTGAGAAGGGATGGGTCTGTTAATTTATTCACTTTTCTTTTTTCCATTGCTTTTTGTTGTTGTTGTTGTTGTTGTTGTTGTTGTTGTTATTGTTGTTGTTGTTTTTGTTGTTGTTGTTGTTGTTGTTGTTTTGTTGTTGTGGTATTGTTTTGTTTTGGGGTTAATTTTTTTATTTTAATTTTTTTTTTGTAGTAGGGTAGATTTGATTTTCTTGGCCACCGGTCTTCCTACCTTCGAGTTCATGAAGACAAAATACATCTGCACGAAGGAAAAACAGCAGTGGAAGAAAGGCTTGATGGCCTGTATGACGTCACTACACGGGTCTCCTAAGTGGTTGATCTCAAAGTAGTGGCCGAAGGTGAGGCCGCTGTGTATCATGCTGCCGATGCCAAATCCTGAGACGAAAAAAACCCCAAGTTCGGAGATGAGAAATTATATCTTTTCTTTAGAATGTAAGTTTTAAAAAACGTCGCTCTTTCATCATCATGTATTATGTATGTCTGTGTATGTTTGGCCCTTTTGGAATAAATAAAAATGACCACAATTTATTTTTAAAATTCATTATCTTCATCTTCATCATCATAGCCGCCACCACCATCACAACCACCATCATCATCATCATCATCATCATCATCATCATCATCATCATCATCATCATCATCATCATCATCATAGTTCGGAAAGCAGAGTAGGAGGGAGAGTCTTGTTTCAATTTCATACACAATAGCATAACAATATAAAATGTTTAAAATTTGTTTAATAGACACAGCTCAATGTTTCGCCTCTAGGGCTTATTCAGGCATCATCATCATCATCATCATCATCATCATCATCATCATCATCATCATCATCATCATCATCATCATCATCATCATCATCATTATCATCAAGGAGGATGTCAAACATATGTTTGAATGTCCATGAACAATGGCAATTCGAATGGAGTCATTTGGACGAGTTGAGGTACCGCTAAGCATATATTGACAATGAAGCCGAAAAAGATCCTCGCTCTGGCTCAGAGATTTTTTCGTGGAGTCCGCCAGGCCAATTAAGGAAAGAAAAGGAAAAAAATCATCATCATCATCATCATCATTATGATAATAATAATAATAATAATAATAGATAGCATTTGTATAGCGCATATCCCCGCTCAATAGCAGGCTCTATGCGCTTTACACTATATTATCATCATCAAAAACAAACCTTACCTATAACTCCGACCCTGAGGTAGAAGCTCCCTGTGTGGTGAGCGTTGTTGGGATTAAAGGCGATCTTCCTCCGCCTGTGCCGGACAGACGTGCAGCTGATGGTACTGTTCTGACGCACTAGTAGCGGCACCTGGCCCGCGCGGGAGTGGGGGGACTGAGACGCTCTGGAGGCGGCAATGTTGGGCCAGCTCCTCTCGCCGGGGTTGTTCCAGGGGCCTGCTGTAGGTGGGGCAACCTGGAGAGTGATTTAGTTTAGTTTTAGTAATGTTTTACGGCGCTCGCAACTGCATAAGGTCTCATGAGAGGTCGAAACGGGGAATCAGGCTTACTCTGCTCACCTCTCTTTTTAGTTTTGGTAATGATTGCCACGGACAACAAGTAGAGTTCCAACCATCCTATGGAGATCAAACAGAACCACCAATACTTCCCAGTGAAATAGAAAAGGCACTCAAGACCAGCCCCAAAAACAAAGCCCCAGGACCAGATGACATCGTAGCGGAAGCCATAAGAGCTTGTGGAAACACTGGTATACTGTGGCTGAGGCGTATTTTCAACAGAGCCTGGGAACAAAGAAAATGCCCGGAAGACTGGCAGAAAGCCTTAGTGGCACCATTATGGAAAAAAGGGGAACAAACGCGACTGCACAACATACATAGACATCTCATTACTAAGCCACTCAGGAAAAATGTTTGCAAAGATACTAGAGCAGCGCATAAGACCTATTGTGGAGAGAAATCTGAGCAAAGCTCAGTTTGGATTCCGAAAGGGAAGAGGATGCACGGATGCCGTATTTGCATTACGGCAGATATGCGAGAAAACAATAGAACACAACAAAGAATCGAACATCATCTTTTATAGACCAAGAGAAGACTTTTGACAGAGTAAACCATGCAAAACTCTGGAAGACACTCGAAAAGTATGGTGTCAGAGGACAATTGTTAGATAATGTCAGAGCTCTCTATACCAACAGCAGAAGCTCAGTAAGAACGAAGGAAGGAAATACAGACTGGTTCAAAGTAAGATCTGGAGTACGACAGGGATGCGTTCTATCTCCCCTCCTGTTTATAATATATATGGACAGAATAACGCATGAAGCAAACCAAAGCCCAGAAAGCCTCAATGAATTTCTGTTCGCAGACGACCAATGTCTAATTCATCATGACCAACAAAGCCTCCAAAATCACACTACCGAACTCAACAACACCTGTGAGAAATTCAACATGAAAATAAGCACTTCAAAAACAGAAGTTATGAAAGTGAGCCGAAACCATAGTCCCATGAACATCCATGTCAATAGTAAACAACTGAAACAGGTGAAAGAGTTTAAATATCTTGGCAGCACTTTTTCTGCAAACGGGTCCATAGACAGAGAAATAGAAATGCGAACTCAAAAAGCCAACGCTGTCACCGACCAGCTCGCACTCCTTCTATCTCATCCAAACATCTCCATGGACACAAAGAGACAGCTTAGTTTACTTTTACTTTTTTCTTCCGCTTGTACCCTGGGGTGTCGCGGGGAGACACAGGCGTCTGTCTGCAGCAAGTCGTGTGGCCTGTAGGAGGGACATCCCGTGAGCTCTAAGGGTGTCTGCCACAGATTCACTCCATCGTCGCCGTGGTCTTCCTCTGGCTCTCCATCCAGAATATTTAGTGTTGTATGCTCTCAGAGCTGGATGGTTTGAGGGCATCCGCGTGAGGTGTCCGAACCACTTGACCTTTTGTTTTTCAATGTGTGGTAGGACTGGTGTTGCTCCCACGGTGTCCCTTATGACTTCATTTTTTATTTTGTCTCTTCTTGTTTTGTTGACCGCTCTTCTTAAGCATTTCATCTCGCATGTGACCAGTTTCCTCTCTAGGGCTTTTGTTAGGGACCATGTCTGGCACTGATATGTGAGCGTTGGAAGGAAAATGGCGTTGATGAGCTTCGCCTTGGTGCTCATGGGGATATTGGGATGTTTCAGGAGAGGGCCGAGTTGGTAGCTGACTGCGTTGGCTCTCTGGCATCTTGTCTCTATTTCTCGAAAGGAGACAGCTTATCACCTCAATATTCATACCAACATTATGTTATCAGTGCCAGACCTGGACCTTAAGCAAAACCCATGAAAGCAAAATCACCGCATGAGAAATGAAATGTCTCCGCAAAACCCTTAATATCACAAGACGAGACAGGCTGAGAAATGAAGAAGTAAGAGCAGCTATCGGCACTGAGTCCTGCCTGCGTTACATAGAACGACAGAGGATAAAATGGTTTGGTCACCTGTTACGCATGTCACCTGACCAGCCAGCCTTGAGAGCCTACAACACCAAGCACTCATGCTATAAAGGAAGAGGAAGGCCACGCAAAAGGTGGATCGAGGGTGTCAAGGAAACCCTAAGAAAACATAACATCAAAGTTGAAAGAGCTGCGAAGCTGGCCTACCATAGAAAACTGCATCTCCCCTCGACACTTAACGGCAACAGAGGATGAAAAAGTAGAAAAAGTAAAAGTAAATAAGTAAAAGTAGGTAATGATTTACTGCATACGGTCGTATGAGCGCCAAGGGATGTCCAAACGGGGAATCAGGCTTACTCTGCTCACCTCCCTAGCCTCAACAGCACAAATTCTGCTTCGACTATCAAGGCAACTCGGAAATAGCAGTTCACAGGAGAGTGACAAACATACAACAGAAGTAGAGGAAAATGACGATAGTAAGGATGAGGAAAGAAAAAGCAGCGTAGTCTGGTACCAGAAATCAATGCTAGCACCCTTCACCACCATATCGTTTCCCATCACAAAAGTTCTATCGGTAACATACCTCAATTCGGAGCCTTGTTTGGGCAGTAAATACAACTCGGGATGAAAACTTATAGAAAAACCTCGGAGAAAATGAATATCACAAAGAATACACAACAAGCTGTCAAACAATATCTTGGCTTGGGTCAAAAACGAGCAAAATCTGAAGACATCCACAAAAGCATATTTCTCATATATGTGCATCTAATGATAAGACATTCATGTCTGGTATTTCACATTTGAAGTGGCAGATGTACCCCCCCCCCCCCTTTGCACATCAACACTGTGTCAGTGGAAGCGCTAAACATAATAATATACAACTAACCAATGAGGTCGTTTACGCTGGACGATATGTGACTCTCAGTTCATCGTACATAGCTAGGTGGATGGTAAGAAGGTGCCACTGATAGGTCCTACTTGTTTTCTTTTGTACTTTCTGTCTGTAAAATAAATAATATCTTACTTCTTCCATACACTAAATTAATGGCTTTTACTGTGTCGGTATGTTTAGTTTGGTTTTAATAAGACCACAATTAAATTAATTAGGTCAAATAAGTGCTGACGATTAGAGGATTTAACAAAACAGTAACATACAAAAAAAGGGGGAGAGGGATCAGGAAGTTAAATGTTTGTTGATTGGAAAGAAGGAGCAGATTACACCAGAGCACCCGCCAACCACGCAGGCTACGGATCTAGCACATGGATTAACCATTATTTTCAACCAATCCAAAGACCCACACAAATATGACAATGACAATTTTTATTTATCTCACAGGGGAAAATTTGTCTTGGTCGTTTACAACGGAAGTGAATGTTACAAAGGTTAGGTGCACTCAAGCATATAAGCGCAACAAGACAGGACATTAGTAAATACATATCTTAAGTGCTGAAACAACCCGCTCCGTAAAACATTCTCTCTCTCTCTCTCTCTCTCTCTCTCTCTCTCTCTCTCTCTCTTTCATTTGTAGCACTATGTGTTCAGTAACCTCACTGCAGTCGAGGCAAACTGACTAACAACCAATCAGCTGACAACATACTTTGGCCGACGATTTGCTGAAGGTCCTGGAGAATGTTCTGGACAGAGCTCTGTGCAGTCCGAGAATGCTGAGCTCCTCCTTCCTCAGGAGGTAGCTGTACACATACAGCAAGAACACCAGGCTCACCGCGTACAGGTACAGATAGTACACCTGGGGAAACACACAAGGTAAAATACAATGTAGTTGATCCACGTACGAAAGATGAGCGAGTAGAATGTCATGTTGATATACCAGTACGTTTAAAAGACAAGAGAGAGCAGGGGCGAAGCGTCTATATGATCAAAAAATCACTGCTTCCCTTCCTAAATTTGAAACATTGTCGCTGTCAAATTCATTCTTAAACGTAAACCTCTTAAATTAAATTATGTAAAAAGACGTTCGTAATCAACAATGAACAGTATGCCTAACATTCAAAACGGTTTCACGGCCACAGAAATAGCCTCCTCACCCCTCTCAGGCCACTCCATAAGCAGTCGCAAGCTTTGATTAAGTAAGCTTAAAGTGAGGCTGGAAGAGTCTACCAATAGAGTTGAAGGGAACATGTGCATAGCAGTCAAAGCTGTTTCATTGCCACATATACCATGTTCACCCCTTTGGGGCCACAGTTATAATCAATCACAAGCCCTGATTATGTAAGCTAACTAACACTGGTCGAGTCTACCTCACAAATGTGAGGGGAACTAACTCCTAATAATCTCTTGACTGCTTTTTTTTTTCCTCGACTTATTACCGTCCTATAATCAGATCGTGACCTCGATTATGACACCAGCTCCTGGCCGCGAAAGGCTAACAAAAAACAGCCAAATGTGAAATTTAAAAAATGATAATTGTCATGTTCTACCAAAGAGTTAGACTCACTGGTAGATCTATAACATATAGATCTAGTACTGACATCTCTGCTTATTTGCTTTTTGTTTATGTATTCACATCTAAAGTTAAATGTAATTTTAGTTGGAACTGATACTTTCCCGATTATTTTGGCGGTTGAACATACAATATGAATTCCGGATTTGTTTTCATTCACAACTCAGAGTCGCCGCCTCGAGTAAGATTCTTGTGTGATATCTACAGGCCATATCTGATCCCGTTTCACTTTGATTACTCTGTCAAACAAGTCAGCCTTCGCCCTTGAGAGAGAGAGAGAGAGAGAGAGAGAGAGAGAGAGAGAGAGAGAGAGAGAGAAATAATATATTGCTAATGCGGAGTACTCATTGAGTGATCGGTTCTTAAATACATAACGATCGCCCACCAATCGCCCGACTCGTCGCCTGAAAACAAACGCGTTTGTTTTCGAAGTGACAAGTTGGGCGATCGTTTTTGTGGCACGATAGCCGCTTTGCGCTCTCAATCTGGCTAGTAAACAGAACAGAACTGAACCGAACGAAACCAATCGTGTCAATGGGCACAGTGTACAAGCATACCTCAAACATAAACGGTTGATTGGCGTCTGCGAATGTCTCCGTGATTGGCAGGACCAGGCCGAGAACGATGAGAAGCAGACCATACAGGCCACTCAGGATCACCACGAGACTGTTCCTGGTGGAAAAATGAGCTTGTCTTAATTCAAAAATGATGATGATGGTGATGATGATGATGATGATGATGATGATGATGATGATGATGATGATGATGATGATGATGATGATGATAATAATAATAATAATAATAATAATAATAATAATAATAATAATAATAATAATAATAATAATGATGATGATGATGATGATGATGATGATGAGGATGAGGATGAGGATAATGATGAGGTTGATGATGATGATGGGTGGTGGTGGTGGTGATGGTGATGATGGTGATAATGATAATATCAACGATGATGATGATGCTACTACTACTACTACTACTACTACTACTACTACTACTACTACTACTACTACTGCGACTTCCACTACTACTACTACTACTGCTGCTGCTGCTGCTGCTCCTGCTGCTACTACTACGATTAATTACCTTTGCATTAATATTATGTATATGAT
>NW_004797424.1:546159-549856 GCF_000002075.1 Aplysia californica
TACTAGTCCGGTTGCCTAACCACTAGATTACCAACGTCACTTTCTCATCACTGTGCGAATCAGAGAAATCAATTTGTGTGTCAAGATGTGGAGAAATCAGAAGCTCGTCAATTTGTGGGCATATGGAGTTATTGATATAATCTTAGTAAAGCCTGATCATTTTGCTTGCTTCTGATGAAAAGATAGCCTTCTATCTCAAATAGAGGTCGAGATATTTTGCAATTGAATGAATTGGCGGTCACCTGGTGTCAGAAGTAAAATTGGCGAGAAAATGGCAGCCAAACTTGGGTGACTTTTAAAGCTGTACCGTCCTTGTATGTTACATATTTTGTGCCTTTGATCAAGGGTTTCCAGTAAATTCCATAGAGAGATAGTATGTCGTTTCAAATGCGTATAAAAAATGAGCTGAACGCAAAACACAAAAAAAAATTATTTTTTTTTTATAGTCGATAAGAATGTCGGCTATGTATTTGCCATTGTTTTGATGAATGCCTGATTTCACTACGATACCAGACGTATTTCACCAACGATAGTACTGAGACAGGAATGGGCCGAATGATCCGCGAGCACAAAATAAACTCGCCCCAATGCAATAAAGAGCACATACAGAAATGTAAACAGACAGATAAATAGAAATTGAATTATATTATCGACACCAGACAAGCAAAGATTAAAAATCGACCTAAACATAGAAACAGACCCTGTGCAATCAAACGATGTGTTAATGTACACCTATAGATAGTCAAACGTACATATTATAGACTAAAGAGTAAGATAGTGGGCTACACAAGTGACAGCGCATACTTAAGAATAAAACAACGAAGACAAATAGACACGATTCAAAGATTGTGCTTACGAACGCATACATAAAAGCAAGTAGACAGATAGACTGGTAGGTAGAGAATGGGTTTGAATTTAGTGACTGCAGATTTAATGTATATAGTAAAACAATGCATAGTGAATTGGCAGACACGATGATGCAAACACACTCTTTGTTCACGTCTACAACACTAGTGCATTACCTCATTATCTTACAATAGTCAAACAGACACGATGACATCAAACTCTGCCTTTACGTCTTCAAAACAAAATGTATATTTCTACCTGACAGACCCTTACCTCATTATCTTTCTATAGATAAGCAGACACGATGACAACAAGCTCTGTGTTTAGGTTTACAAAACAAATGTATATTTATACATGTACATGACAGACCCTTACCTCATTATCTTACTATTGATATCCCTCCGATCATCAGCGAGAGATCCCCTGCGATCGGCCTGGCCACTGGACGTAGACAACTGACCCTCCCTGTCACCTTGTCTGAGCCACCCGCCCTGACCACAGAGACAGGGAGCGTCTCCACATTGGTCACACACATATACCTGTCGACGTGACGTCACTGCGTCCACCTTACTAGAGCCTGGGGTGAAAATATCAAGATTGTTACCATGCAAAAACCTACAAGCTATTGGGGGAAAATTAGGAGTGAAGTGCCGAATAATAAGACTGTCGAAATTGTCCAACACAGCCACCCGTTGTGTGGGGAGTGGAAGGGGGGGGGGAGAACAGTGGTTGTCTTAGAAATGGAGACGTATTAGACAGTGTCGTTACAATATACAAATAAAACAAAAGAAAGGAGGGAGGGGGTGGGGTGGGGGTGTCAGAAGTGGTCGTTTGCACAGGTGATTGCACTGAACAGGTGGCCGTTAGAGCAGGTCTGGCTCTTTGTTAAAACAAAGTTATCTGAGAATTTATTATGTCTTTATCTTAGTCTTTCCATATCTCAGTTACGTTTCTGTGCTACACAAAGTATTGAGTAGACATATCTTTTTTTTTATGTGTCTCTGATTAATAAAAGTCTAGATCAAGATCGCGCTCTGAAACATAGATCGCGTTTACGATCTTCGAAACTAATCTGATGTGGACATGGCATCTCTTTCTCTCTCTCTCTCTCTCTCTCTCTCTCTCTCTCTCTCTCTCTCTCTCTCTTTCTCTCTCTCTCACTCTCTCTCTCTCTCTCTTTCAAAGGTTGACTCGCCATTGCTTACGGTCGCTAGCTGTCGCCATACACTCTGCTATAATTGTGCCAGTCATTGTCTTGATGTTACCTGGATACCTGGAGGTGTCGTCTCTGACTCAGAGATTGACATGTAATGACCCTCCACCCTTCACGGTCGCGAGATGCTGTTGCACATTCTGCTATATCCAGGCCAGTTCATGTTCTCATGTTTTCCATCTATGGTATTCTTTGCCTTCCTCTGGCCTTGATGTTATCGATCCACATTGTTCCTTTTCTACTCTAACCCTGACCTTAATTCATAATTTTGAAGCTAATAATATTAATTTTCACAAGCATTCTACATTATTGTTCAAAAGAGGCGTATGTGATGTAGCGGTCAGTCAGTTACACATGGCACGCAGAAAACCCGATGTCAATTCCCTTTTTCCTTGGTAAGTGTTTTACGGCGCTCGCAACTGCATAAGGTCATGAAATGAGAGCGCGGGACACTCGCGGGACTACACCAGGTAGTAAATTTTGAATTTTGCCCGGGTGGCGTTCGAAGCGTACTCTTATTGATTTTAGACCACCAAGGGATATTTAATGTTCGCAACTTGCACACAGGACCTCCGAGATTTTTCGCCCTTGTCTGAGAAAGCTAGGTGTAGATATTTCCTGCCAGAAGATCAGGGGTGTGGCTGAAAGACAGCAGTAAGAATGAGCCAATGAGTAGCAGTAGAAAGGCAGCAGAAAGAGACACGAGCCCAGAGGAGGGGCAAAGGAGGTGGGGGCAATAAGTGGAAACGAAAGCAGACAACAGAACATTGCTAGAGAGCAGGAAAGAGTGGGAAAAGAGACACTTTTAGAAGATAAAATGTTTCTTTCATTACGCAGATTCGAACCTAGGACCTTTGAATGAGAAGCGAACCCCTTAACCTCAAGGTTATGAAAGCCCCCAACCACGTCAATTCACGGGTCAGGAGATTTATCGTCGAGTATCGTGGTCTTTCTGATGGGATATTGTATCCCTCTCAGCCCGGGTTGGCTCTGACAAGCAAGGTCAAAATCCACCTCCTAAATCAACTAAAGTGTGTCTATAGGGGTGTAAAAACACCTATATTCAAAACAAAAACAAATTATGTTGCGTGGGTGGTTGGCTAGTACTCCGATGTGGTTTTCTCCTTTTGTCCTATCAAATATCTATCGTCCTGATCTCTCTTACTTCTTTTCTGTGTATGTTACTCTCTTGTAATACCTCTAATCTTCGGCTGTTATATGACCTTATTGTATTGCAAGTGCCGTAAAACTCTATCTTTAAAAAAAAGTTCTATTTCCAGATTAAATGGTATCTTACTACTAATGGAGCTAAGGCCAAATTTTGCGAACAGCATATTCTCAAAAACTACAGAATTAAAAAATATGAAACTTTGCCAGTACCCATAACTTTAAACGTAGTGTTGCACTACTATTGTATTTTCATTAAGATCAAATGTGTAAGAAGAAAGCCCAGTTTAAGTTAAATTCAGTCCTTTTGTAGCGTTCACCATCATTTGCTTCGAGATTGTATATTCACTGCGGAGTGCCGACTGCACCAAAGGGTATTTTCTGTTCAATTGTACATAAAGTAGGTTTACGGGAATTTCCGGTTTCGGTCTCACGCCTTTAGGAGGAGGGGGAGGAGGAGGAGGAGGAGGA
>NW_004797424.1:550241-553339 GCF_000002075.1 Aplysia californica
GAGAGAGAGAGAGAGAGAGAGAGAGAGGAAGAGATAGAGGAGGCCAGAAAGCACTACCAGAGGGAGGGTGTTGAGAGTGACAAGGAGGGTGTCGTCGAAAGCGCAAAGAGTACTTTTAGCTTACCGTAGGCCTACTTAATGTATCGAGATAAATCGAGATCAAGAAAAATCACGAAATGAAAGTAGAATCTAGATCTGTGATTATATTTCGATAACGTATTAAATATTGAAAGTGGATTTTTCTTGCTGAGCATTATAGATTCTTAGATCTAGATCTAGGCTAGATCTATGTGAATCTTAGTTCGAGATCAAGAATGATCAAAGTATTGAACGTTGATTTTTTTTCCTGCTATGAATAGATCTAGAGTCTAGAACTCGGCTGCAGGTGAATCTAGATCGAGATCAAGAATCATGAGAGTATTCTTGAAAGTTGATTTTTCCTACTGTGATTAAATCTAGAAATCTAGGCCATCTCTGTGATGCCTGTCGGTTGTTAAAAATATGAATTTCTAAACTTAGATCTATCTATGGGCTAAGGCTCCTTCTTTCAATTATTGGCCTATGTCTTCGAGATCAAGGCTAGATCTAGAATCTAGATTAGGTTCTTCTAGGAAGCAACAATTGGCATGTAGACCTAACTCTTTTTTTAAAAAGTGATTGAGCAGGAACTTTTGGAGAAAATGCCACGCCTTCGAAGAGGGAGAAGAAGTCTTACCCCTAGAGGTAGTCAAGAGGGGGTGCTAAATAGATAAATTCAAGGTAAAATATTTGTGTTTTGTTTCTTTCCTGTTTTCAGTCTTTTTCCTCTTTTTAACTTTCCTAATAATTCTTCGTTATTATTCCGTTCGTAGAACGGGTACTTTTATGCTAATACAACTATTAGTATACAAAGGTTGAAAAATAACTAATCATAATGTGTTGAGGGGAAAACCCGAGTGCACATTATTATTAAATCTACACACCTGAAACAATATCGCCTGGCTCTGCCTGATCTGGTCCCCTGTGGCCTCCTCTGAATGCAGCAGCATTGTCCGGGTCACAGTTGGGGTGGGGCTTGGAAACAAAAGATAGAATAGTACGAATGTAAGGACATTAGTTTTGAAAAGACCTCAATGATCTCTTTATTTTTTATATATCAATGGAAGACTAGATCGAGAGAAGACAGGCTATCGATGCATCTATCTTGTTCTTGTTCTTGTTTTTGTTCTTCTCCTTCTTCTTCTTGTTGTTGTTGTTGTTGTTGTTGTTGTTGTTGTTGTTGTTGTTGTTGTTCTTCTTCTTCTTCTTCTTCTTCTTCTTCTTCTTCTTCTTCTTCTTCTTCTTTTTCTTCTTCTTCTTCTTCCTCTTCTTCTTCTTCCTCTTCTTCTGCTTCCTCTTCTTCTTCTTCTTCTCGGGCTCCTGTTAGAGCTCCGGGAGTGAGCGAATACATAATCTTCATCTCACATTTCAGCTGATTTTACGTTGCCCTACATGTTCGCTTTGTCTACCAAGAACGTAGAATCAGCCCTTGACCGACAGGCAACCAAGAGTTTTTTCGATAATATACTGAGTAGAAAGGCTTCTGTTTTGGAGTTAAAATAAATTTTGAGTTTTGCCCGGACGGCGGCCACTCTTTTAAATTCTAGAACAGCCAAGGGATACTTAACGTGCAAGAACTTCACACGAGACAGAACTGCTAAAGTTTGCTTCTTCCGCGTAAATTCTCTGTTGATAAAGTACTCATAGCTCTATCCACAAAAACCCCTACTTTTTAAAATGTATTTATTTATCTTATTTAATTCTACATGTATTTTATTTTATTTTATTTTATTTATTTATTTTGTTCGTGTGTTGGGGGGGGGGGGGTGCTTTAAAGGAATCATACGTGTGGCATCTTGTGAAATCAGGCACTCGTTAATGTAATAGAATCGAAAAAAAACATCGATTTAGTTTGTTGTCTATATTTGTTTATAATTTATTTATTTATTTATTGGGGGGGGGGGGGTTTAACACCTTTTGTGCCCATTTAAAAACATATTCCTGCATGGATGTTTACTGGGAAATGTTGCTCAAAGGTAAAACAAATTTTAAAGTAATTTGCAGTTACCAAGGACACTCAAGCTTTAGAGGTCACCACATTTTGGCAGCAATTTTCTCGCCAATTTTAACCCTGACACCAGTCGACCTCCAGCTCGTCCAACAACAAATAAATGTACATGTATCTCGATTTCTATTCCCGATAGATTGGTATCTTTTTCATTAAAACAAGACAAAAGAAAAGGTTGTAAGATAACCGGTATACCAATAACTCTTTATGCCCAAAAATTGACGAGCGTGTGATTCCACCGCGTTGTGTTACATACGAAGAAAGTTCAAAGAACTCAGTGTTATTGTATCAGGCTCCGCCTTACAAGCTTTTCTGCAACCGACACTCTTGAGCTTAAATGGACTCGGAACTGAAATAGCTGCCATTCTCTGACTCGTCATACCCGTGTCGAGCAGTATACCGCAGTACCTATTCGGAGACGTCTCCGACAGAGATAGACCAATCAAAATGCTTTGTGCGTCTAGAACAAGTAAAAAAATTCTGGGGGTTGCCCCCCTGTTTTAACCCACAATTTGATCTTTTGCAGTTAGGTTTGAAATTTTCTTGAAAATAATGATTTGGGACAGTTTTAGTGGGTATTTGTGTGATCTGCTGCAACCGATACGCAGTTTGACCCCCTCCCCCCCCCCCCAAAAAAAAAAAGAAATTAAAAAAGAATCAGTGCATCAGTGAGCGGGAGTCCGTCTTCGAATAGTTCCTGGGTGCTCGCCGGAGACGTCTCCGAATATCTTCTGCCGCCGTATACAGAGACCGTCAGGGACCGTAAAGGTTAGATATGCGAATTGCATAAGTTGGTCTTGTTTTCACTTATTGTGGACATAGAGAGTTCTAAAAGATTTAAACGAAGATTTACTTACTTCCGTGCATGACTTGGCATCTTTCTTGTTTGAAAACGATCATAACGAATCAATCTATTACAATGAATAAAGGGCGTTTTCTTTTGATTGTTTTTTTATACATTGCTCTCTCCTTCTCTCTCTCTCTCTCTCTCTCTCTCTCTCTCTCTCTCTCT
>NW_004797424.1:553529-555336 GCF_000002075.1 Aplysia californica
CTCTCTCTCTCTCTCTCTCTCTTCCCTGTCGCTCTATATGTCTGCCTCTCTCTCTCTCTCTTTCTCACTTTCTGTCTCTCGTTCCCTCTGAGACAATGGGCGTTGACTTCTACTTTTTTACTTTCATATATCATTCTCTCCATCGAAAGTAAACGTCTCAAAAGAACAAAAGAATACGACACCAAAGCTCAGAACGCAACGAAATAAAATCTTTAAATATTCTTCGTAATTGGAGCCCACCGACCTGACCTCCTTACCAGAGATCTTGCTGCCGAACAGTAGTACGACATGTATTTATTTCATTCTTCTTCATTAAATGTTGCTAGAGTATTGATGTTTACAACACGACCTGTTAAAAAAGGTCAACTTCACAAACTATACTTGTTTTAGATTGTGATTTATTTGGAGCTGAACGCTTTCATTTGAGGGCTAAATATGAACATTTATTCTTGAAATTGATAATTTTCCTTTTGATATGACTTACATAATATTAGATACCTGTTTCTACACTATTCTTTTAAAAATTATAGTTAATTTAAATTCGTCTCAAACCACCCTACCCCTCTCCTACTCCTCCTTCTCACTCCATTTTCGCTGACTCTAAATTCCTCAATTTTTTCATTTCTCTCCTTTCCACCCATCCATCCCTCCACCACCCCCCCCCTCTCTCTCTCTCTCTCTCTCTCTCTCTCTCTCTCTCTCTCTCTCTCTCTCTCTCTTTCTCTCTCTCTCTCTGTGTCTCTCTCTGTCTCTATCAATCTATCTATCTAACTTTATCTCTCTCTGTCTATATCCCTCTCCCTTTCCCTTTCTTTCAACTAAAAACAACTACAACTACAATAAGTATCCCGTTGCACTGAATATATTTACTTCACGCCAACGTTCCGCTGACTGAGCTCAACCTTTCGCCCTTCAAGGCTCCTAGTTTTTCTGAGCCGTGTTTCCTACATCACATCTCGCTTTCACTAGATCTAAGTCTTGTTCCAAAACTCTGGATTATATCAAATTTCGCAGTACTTCGTTTGCAATTGAAGCACACAACACCAGTGTGTTATTGCAACTTAATCTTCTTAATCTTCTTTGAGTTCACAGGGTGCGGGTCGCTGGAGGGCGTCATTGATGGGTCCTACTTCTTTCATTTCATACTGTTGTTTCTGCTGTTTCTTTATTTGTCTTTCCGTATTTTCCTGCCTTACTGTTTTTACTTTTCTGTCTTGCTTACTTTTCTTTTTTCTTTCTTACTTTTCTGTGTGACCTTTCTTATTAAAAATGTTCTGTTACTTTTTTTTCTTTCTTTTTTTTCTTTCTTTCATTCCTCACTTTTCTGTCTTACGATCTCCTAAAACTAACAGACTGACCTTTTCTCGGTTTACGTTTCTTTGCTCAGACTAAAGTTGGAACCTCGGTCTCTGGTGTGTTGATCAGGCTCTCAATCTTAGAATTGCAACAGATGTGAGTTCGAATGCTACGCCAAAGAAACTTTTCTTGTTCAAGTATCGTATTCCGTCTGCCGGGTTGCGGTTCACCTCTCAGTTATGACAGAGAGCGTTAGAGTAGTAGTAAATTACCCAAAGCAGGAGCGACTCCGCGTCATTTGGTTGCAAAGAGAAAGGCTTAACCATCACACCACAAACTCTTTCTGAATAGTCGAAAATTAAATGTATGGAAAACACTTTGCAGTCAATTCCCTTAGAAAATAATCGCTGTAAGATCATTTTGTCGGGGTTGCCGAGGTTATGCTGAGGAACAAGGTAATTATGTAAAAAAAAACTTATTCTTGGTGTTGTTGCTTTCTCCCCCCCCCCTC
>NW_004797424.1:556421-558086 GCF_000002075.1 Aplysia californica
ATTTACAGCAATGACCTATTAACTTGAGAGAGAGAGAGCAAGAGATGGAGAATGAGAGAGAGAGAGAGAGAGAGAGAGAGAGAGAGAGAGAGAGAGAGAGAGAGAGAGAGATGGAAAGGAAAAGAAACAAGATTGAGAAATTTAGAGTCAGCGAACATGAATAGGGGTCTGTTGGACTGAGGATCCACCCCGGCAAGTCAAAAGTCCTAAGGATATAATATGCTCTACCAAAGGAGCAGATCACAGTAGAGGGAAATGCATTAGAAGACGTCGAATTCTTCTGCTATCTTGGGAGTATAATTGACAGAGAGGGAGGAACGGGCGCTGAAATAAAGTCCCACACTGGAAAGCCACAGACTGCATTTATTTCTTTGAACTGGATTTGGAGGACTGGGGATATCTCATTACGAACAAAGCTGAGGATTTTCAACTCAAATGTGAAGTCAGTCTTGTTGTATGGATGTGAGACATGAATGCATCTCAGACGTGCATAAATAGGATCCAGGTTTTCCTGAACAAGTGTCTTGTGAAGCTACAGAGGATCAGATGGACGGACAGGATCACCAATGAAGAAGTATTAAGAAGAGCGAGACAGAGCCCAGTCAGAGATGAGGTGGGAAGAAGGCGCTGGCGATGGATTGGACACACTTTAAGGAAGTCAAGCAACTGCATAACAAGAAAAGTGTTAGATTGGAACCCACAGGGCAAAAGATCAAGGGGAAGACCACGTGGAACTTGGAGAAGAGTCACGGAAAAGGATGTACAGAAAAGTGGGAAGACATGGAGTGACATCAAGCGACTAACCCAGGTTGGGGAAAGGTGGAAGGTGTTTGTTCGTGGCCTGGGTGAGAAAGGAAATGATGATTATGAATATGAATAGAAAACACATGCATGTGACATATTAGCAGAGCACGACATTAAAGCAAAACAACTTACGTTCCAACATATGACAAGAAAAAGATCACCACTTAGTGGCGTTTTGGGGGTACCGATTTCATCAACTCCAAGATCTACATTTGATCGTGCGCTACATTTACGTCCTATTTTCACCTATTTGTAATTCTCTGTCCTATTAGGAATAGTTTGAGTGCTCACACAAACAAATCCATCAATATAATTTGACTAAATTATAGCCATTTTAAGGTAAACTCTCAAATTGGGTGCATAACAGATTGTGGTATCCATTGCGTACTGAAAGAATTAAACAGTTATTAGTTTTTTGTGACAATGCCCGTGTGCACGAAGGAAATTTCCACTTGTTGCGCGGCCGAGAGTATAGTGTAAATGAAACAATGAAGCAATTTTCTCTTTTTCTCTCACTTCATCGCAAGTAACGTGAAGATTTCGAGAAAGAGCAAGATGCCGAATGTGTGGCAACATAGTGAAGTCAGGCGCTTTTAAAAAGAATTGAATCGAAGAAACCGACATTGGGCAATTTTCATTGATTTCTGTTTGTTTATTTGTTTGTTTGTTTGTTGATTTTGAGCTCACCACCCTTTGTGTCCATATAAAAACACATTCCAGAGTGGAATTTACTGCATGCAAAACGTTGATCAACTGTAAACAAAAAATAAATTTGCAGTTTCCGCGAGCACTACCGTTTTGGAAGTCATCAAACTTTGGCAGTCGTTTCTCTCGACAAAGTTGCTTCTGACACAAGGTGAT
>NW_004797424.1:558186-559905 GCF_000002075.1 Aplysia californica
CCCCCACCCCACACAACTCCCACCACCTCCTCCAATCGCAAAAATCTTGACTTCTATTTAAAATAGATGGATACCTTTTTCATCAAAATCAAAGCAAGTGAACATGCTTTAAGATTACAGAAATGACTCTATTTAGGGCCCAAAATCTGAGTAGCACCTGGTTCCACCATGTCACGACACAAATCACTTTCCTAGAATTATTAAATTCTATCTGCTCAGTACCTATAGTTATGAGAAATTTGAAGTTACAATTTTTGAGTTTCGAATGCAATTCTTTAAATATCCCGATAACGAATCCGAATAATCTTACCATTTTGACTAAGCATAAAAACATAATAATTTGGTTTCTGGCCTCATGGTCTTAGTAACTCAAAACGACCAAAAATGTCATCAGACAGAGCTTTGTAACTCTGGGATAGCGAAATTGTATTCCATGCGTGAGCGTTGGCTTGCACTGATCACCTTGATGTCTGCTCCCCCACCCCCACCCCAGACTTACTCTCCTCTGTCTGTACCTGATTTGACCTTCAATAATGTATTTTATAGAGGCACCAGCCTCCAATGTTCGTGTTCTGTTTTAGTCTCTTTCTCCTGTCTGTGGAGCGATTAATATTTAATTTGGGTTTTTTTTCTTCCAAATTGGTGCTAGACCATCAGTAATGTATTTATAGAGGCACCAGCAATTCATGTCCAGGTGCTGTTTTAGCCTATTTTTCTTGTCTGCGGATTAATATATTTTCCCCCCAATTTATTGGTTCCGCTTCCATGCACCCCGTCTCGGTGGTTCTCAACCTGGAAATCGCCTATACTTCACTGTAATTGCTCCCCTCCCCCCTTTACCATTTCTCCTCAACCCCTCCCTGCCTTATAGTGTCATCATTTATGTTACCGTCCATTTTTACTCACTTCTTGTCCGACTCCGTCGACGTGGACGATGTTGGAAAAGCTGATTGACTTCTTCCCTGACTTCCCCTCTCCTGTGCCAGTGCCGAGACCAAACCGGGCCAGGTGTAAGGTTGGTAGACTTGACTCCCTTTTCAGGTTGGACCTTTTGGTTTCTAATCTGTAAAAGTCAGGTTTTGAATTCGGGTTTCAATTTAGACTACCAACATGTCAGGTGGTATTTCGGAACACTAATTCGCCTGACATGGCATTGTGCAGTTTAGCCTTTCGGCACTCTAAGCTTATTTTTTAGGGAGGAACTCAAAATTCAAAGTCAAACTCAAATAGAACAAAACTACGTATTTGTAGAGTCCAAAACTTCCATAACAATCCAAGTTCAAGAACGTCCCTTTGGATACTCGAGTATGGATAATTCAAACCAAAGCTCAGCATGATACCAACTGATCTAAAGGGGCACCTTATACACCTGGAGGTAGATTATGAACACTGTAATACAGAAAAGACGAACAGTCAATTTTAGCCCAACCACCTCGTGTGCGTGTGCGTGTGTGTGAGTGTGTTCGTGTTTTTGTATGCGTGTATGTGTCCGTGTGTGTGAGTGTGTGGTTTGCGCGCGTGTTTGTATATGTGTGTGTATTTGTGTGTGTATGTGTGTGTGGTGTTTGTACGTGTTTATGAGCGTATGTGCGCTTATGCATGTGTGTTTGTGAGTGCATGTGTGTGCGGTGTTTGTGTGTGTATGTGTTTGTAAGCGTATATGCGCATATGTATGTGTGTTTGTGTGTGTATGTGTGTGCGGTGTTTATGTGTGTGGGG
>NW_004797424.1:561862-564739 GCF_000002075.1 Aplysia californica
TCTCTCTCTCTCTATCTCTCTCTCTCTCTCTCTCTCCTGCCCTCCTTCCCTCCCCGTCCTCTCTACAGCACTTTGAGAAACTAAGAAAAGAAAGGTGTAGTTTTGTGCATGTTTTCCACCTGTATCGACACAATCTAGATCCATCAGGAGACTGGCCGCTTTTCTTCTGTCTGTCAAACACAACCTGGGCTGAGAGGTGTATAACTCCCCAGCAAACAGGGATACCTACGCTATGAAAAAAATAACCTCTCCACACGGAAATCGAACTCACTTCCCACGGGTGGTTGGTGGGTGCTTTGGTGTGGTTTGCTCCTTTCTTCCTATCAAACGTCTATCGTCCTTTCCTCCCCTCCTATTTTGTGTTTGTTACTCTCTTGTAACACCTCTAATCTTCGGCACTTATATGACCTTATTGAGTTGCAAGTGCCGTAAAACTCTTACTAAAACTAAACTGTTAAAAAAAGAACTCACATCCTCAGGGTAGGGCGGCAAAGAGCCTCTAACTCTCTCCCTTACACCATAGACATTAATTGTGAACACACAGTCTTCTACACCATCATTGTGTGTCTTATTCCCTCACTCGTGGAGCCACACAACGAACTCCCATCGTTATGCCAGCAAGGACTGCTGAAGTAAGCCCTATTTTATACACTTACGTGTCTTTGTAATGTCACCTTGACCTGCGGAATGCGCAACGGCGTTTTCCAGAACGACTGTAAGATTGTAAACAGGATATGGCTCATTTATCATGTCAAACTAAAAAAATAATACGGGACAAGGCACGGATTTATAAGGTTAGCGGGTGCACCTGCACGTTTTTACTCAAGATATACAGGGTACACACGAACTCCTTAAAGTATTAGTTACCATGGTTATTGTTGTTTGTTAAGAAAATAAACTCTTTACAAATAAAGGACACAGTGGATAAAAGGCATAATCATAATTCTAAAGTTGTTGTTTTTATCTATTGCTTGATTTTACTGTTTTGTATACCAACACTGGTTGCAAGGAGAGCCTTCATGACCAAGAGGAGACAGACTCCCACACGCTCAGCACAATAAAAGAAAAGTGTGTGAGCACAGCGAAAAAAAAGTTTGCTCCGAGGAGTGGTCAGGCGTGTCTCAAACCAGCTCCTCGTGGAGACAATTAGGTGGAAGACCCTGAGGTGGACGCTGGAAAGGAGATATTAGCAGCTATGTACATGTGCCGCCTGCTATGATTTAAGATCTGGATCCAAGTAAATCCAATCCAAGTAAATACCAACACCGTTTTTAATCAGAAACTGCTGAAGTCACTTTTTAATAAATTGTGTCTTTAAACGTGAAAGAAAAACAGGTTGTATTATATTATATTTGTCTTTCAGGTTCTTCAAATATTATCTACTTCCAAAGGCAGGATTCCTCTCTGTGAGGGAGGCCAGGATAGGGGGTGGGGGAAGGGGTGTTAAAAAGATACTCCTAAACAACAATGCTTTTATTGCAAATCATGATGTTAAGGTTGCTAAATTCCTTCGTTTGCCAATAAAACGAGCAATATATGTTTTTGAGTTTTAATGTCCTTCGCCTTTCTGTGAGTATGTGTGAGTATGTGTGTGTATGCGTGTGTGTGTGTATTCGTTCTCTCTCTCTCTCTCTCTCTCTCTCTCTCTCTCTCTCTCTCTCTCTCTCTCCCTCTATCCACCCACAGTGGAAAAAACGGCAAGAAACAAAAATTATGCTACCTCTACAGTAGAAGGACACAGAATGTGATGGCCAGTAGTGTCACCCCACCAGCTGAGGAGTTGCGCACTCTTTTTGGTGGGACAGTAGACTTTGGTCAACCCTAGTCTATCCCATGAGTCACTATTTAGACTTGCTGTCTACTGTCTTGTTTTTTAAGCGAAGAAAAATGAATTGGTGTGGTCATATTATAACAGGATCGTGTTGCCAATCCAAGACCATTCTCTAGGGAACTGCGCAGGGGAGGAGAAGGAGAGGAAGGCAAAGAAAGAGGTCGGAGGATGGTAGGCGGGTGCTTTGGTGTGGTTTGCTTCTTCTTTCCTATGAAACATCTATCGTCCTTATCTCCCCTTCTTCATTTTTATGTTTGTTACTCTCACCTGTAACACCTCTAATCTTCTGGCGCTCATATGACCTTAGGCGGTTGCGACCGCCAAAAAAACCTCTCCTAAAACTAAAAACTAAAAGAAAGAGGTCGACCGAAAACAGTGTGGAGTGGACGGGGAAATCTTCGCCCAAACTCATCGCTCGCAAAAAAAAAACGTGTTAAGTGGAGGTAATCTTAACTGACGAGGCTCTCTAGCATACAGCGCACCTGCGATCCTCGTGGATTATGGGATCAGTAAGTAATAAGTTCTATCACAGTCGCAGTAATTATGAATACTGTGTACCTAAACATTACAGAAATAGTAACCTCGTCATTTTCTTACTTTGGCTTGGTACATGTGAAGATACTACAGGTTTTAGTAGGGGTCTCTATAACATGCGAAAGTAGGAGACACCCAGATAGAAAAAAACACGTGAAAATGGTGAAATGGTATAGATTTAACACCCCTGTCAACATTGTTAAGAAACGTTGTGGTCATGGCAACAGAAGCAGAGGCAAACCAAGAGCAGCTTTCTAAGAGACCTTGAACAAACAGGCGACGGGAAAAGGCCAAGATAATACTACATTTTGTTAGAGCATCCCGTGGGACAAACGAGTTGTATGTGCTTTGTTTACAATTCCCCTTTCAACAGAGTGAGGAGGTTATTTTAAGAGGAGGGAAGACCGAATCTAGAATCCACCCCCAATACGACCGAGCCCAGTAGGTGAAGAGCCTTGAAAACTATTCACAAATGATGCCAGCTAAAATTTGGCCAAAAATCTCCCCTCCCC
>NW_004797424.1:566324-569047 GCF_000002075.1 Aplysia californica
CTCACTCCCCAACTGTTCAAGAATACGCATCGTTGACCTGTTTGATAGAAGAAAAACAAACGGAGCTAATAGTCCACCAGATCACATACGCTGTCTGGACGTAACAAAGAGGCTCGTTACACACATAATACATGATGTATAATAATCGGCGAACAAACCGAAGAGCTCAACGTTTTTTTGCACGCGTGAGTAAGTGCGTTTGTGCGCGTGCATGCACCCACCATGAGTGTGTGTGTGTGTGTGTGTGTGTGTGTGTGTGTGTGTGTGTGTGTGTGTGTGTGTGTGTGTGTGTGTGTGTGTTTATGTGTGTTTGCGTGCGTGCGTGCGTGCGTGTGTGCGTGCGTGCGTGCGTGCGTGAATATTGTTTGTACAGGCATTTACGTAAAGCGCCTAGAGCTGTGTTCACACGGTAGTGGGTGCTACATAAACGATTTTCATTATCATCATTATTATTAACCTTTTGTGAGGTAGAGGTACACCTCCATGGACACAAATTAAACAATTTAGGAGGCGGGCTTCCACCGTGCATTACAGGGCTAAATCTGGCTGAGAGTATAAGTAGAGGGAGAATAAGCAACGTCCCAGAACAAAGACAGAGGCATTCAATAAAAATTCTCCCCATTCAGGGATCGAGCTCAGGTCTTCCACGTGCGATAGCGGAGCACCAACACTACATCAACCACAAACGCAGGTCTTTACTCCTCATTCTAAACACAAAAGCTATTGAAAAGATTAGTTTTTGTTTTAGTAAGAGTTTTAGGGCACTTGCAGCAAAATAAGGTCATATATAAGTGTCGAACATTTGAGGTGTTACAAGAGAGTTACAAACATAAAAAAGAAGGAGGATAGATAAAGACGATAGATGTCTGATAAGAAAGAGTAAGAAGCAAACCACACTAGAGAAAAGATAAGAACAAAAATACATGTACCCCGTATTAGGATAATTCCATGAATTGCTCTGAGGTACACATGGTTGCTTCATAAAGGGTTTACAAAGAACCTTTTCAAAAACCCAGCTATAGCATTGTATTCTCAAGAACAAATTCTCTGAATTGAGCGTTAGCTGGATTTTAAAAGATTGTAGACAAGCTGCAAAGAGAACATTTCACGCGTCTTAAAGATTGTTTATTATAGAGAACAAGCTTTCTGGTCCTTGTTTTAATGTGTTCCGGCACTGCATTTGTTTTTGTTTTTATTTTTGCTTTTTTTTTAAAGTCAGGCTTTTGATCCGTTCTGATACGATGAACCACATGGAAATTAATAAGCGATGAAGCAATGTCATTTGTTCTTCCACTAATGTTAGAAATAATCTGTCATTTCCTTTATTAACACCCGCAAAAGGTAAGATATAAATATAAGAAAGTCTGATAAACTAAGAACGCAACATAAGAAGGTCCACCTAAAAGGTCTGGAGCTCTCAAAATTAAACAAAAATCATCAATAGAATTGCCATACCTGTCTGCTTGATACGCTTGATACGATATCACTGTACACACGCACAAAGATACCAGCGTCTGAAGTCACATGAATATTTCTCAAGTCACTGATCCTTGTCTAGTCACAGTTCAAAAGTTATGTCCGGACAAATAAAATTATCCGTTGCGTATCTGGCTACACGCCCGGACAACAGAGTACATATTATGTTATATACTGGAAAAGCGTCAGAATTTGCACGTTTAGGAGTCGTGAAGCAACGGAGCATAAAGGTAAGGAGAGGAGGGAGTGGGTTTGTGTGGAAGAGGGTGAGAAACAGAGTGAGACTGACTGACTGACGGACATGCAAACAGACAGATAGAGAAACAGACAGACAAGCAGACAACTTGATAGACAAACAGGCGCGCGCATGAGCGCACATACAACCTACATAGATTGACAGACAGACAGACAGACAGACAGACAGACAGACAGACAGAGAGGGAGAGAGGGAGAGAGAGAGAGAGAGAGACAGAGTGAGCGACAGAGAGAGGAAAAAAGGGGGAGGGCATGTCGCTACAGACGAGAAAGATACGGTTCAGTGGCCAGAAGATACATGTAGCCTATCTTCTACAAATGAAAAGACACGCTCGAAATAGGATACTGCAATTGATACTCTTTACTTTGACAATATTATTCTTACAAGTTCTCCACGGCTTAAGCTGACAAGATACCTAAATTTTGCTGATAAAACAAAAAGGAATACAGGCACTTTTAGGCATAAAAGTTTTATGATTCAACAGTAAACGTCACAGCATGTTTCGGAGAAACGCTAGACATTCAAACATACCAGCTGACTGAGCAGTCAGATTATATACTGAAAAAACAACAACTATTGAACTTGCATCCAAAATCAATTACTACTATTATAAAGTGATTCCAGCCTCTATCTGAAATACCAAGAAAACACCCTAAAATACAGGAGGCGTCATCTGTATTTTTGTCTGGATGGTAGTACGTAGCATTGTTCTTTTACTGCACTTTGCATCCAACAGTAGGGAGTGACGTTATTGGATGTAGAGTGCAGTACAAGAGCAATATTGATAAACGAGATTTATAGAACGAAAGTATAAGGAAGAGGACTTACTAATGGCTCTCTCCAACCACCCATCTTTAAACTTCACGCGCGAACTTCAAGCAACAAAACTATTATTAGTAAACATACTTATTGGACCTCAGAAAACGGCGTCTATCTTCATCATACAGAAGTCCATGACGAAGCAAAAACTTTTGTACAGCCAGAAATAATA
>NW_004797424.1:573518-579734 GCF_000002075.1 Aplysia californica
CCACACACACACAAACAGATTGGAGTCCGCTTAAACCAAACACGATTAGACAAAAAACAGCGGAACCCCCTCCCCCAAAAAAACAATCTAATTATTTTCCTCTCTCCTGTATAAGTAATCATTCTAAACAAAAAACACACACACACACAGTTCAAAGCATGAAAAAAACAGGTTCAACCGAGGAAAGTCTAGCAGCCACACAAATTTCAGTTTAAGCAGACTTCACTGCATATATATATATATATATATACATTCTTGCACGCACACCAGCATTTATTCCCACATACATACATACATACATGCATATATACATGTAAGCAAGTACATGAATATAGTAAAAGTAAAAAAGAAATGTTCTTTAAATGACAAGGAAACATTCACTCTTTACTACATCATGAAGCAGACAATGTGATTTAGCTTATACCAGTCCACTGCAATGATGTGTACACAACTTTATTCCTTCTGGTGATGGAACATAAGATCGTGGTTTTCCGAACGTTAGAAGCAAGTCGTCCCATCGATATGACATCCAGCACTGGTATTTCCTGATGCTGCTCCATGCAAACAGCGATGTAGTGAGAGTGGAATCGGGCCGGGTCACCTGAGAGAACAGAAAAATTTGAGAAACTATTCAAAAACAAGTATGCCTAGCAGACCTTCATACTCACAGTAAATACCTGTGCCAAGGTTACTTTTCAGAGGTGGCGTCCGGTGGCCTAGTGGCTAGGCTACCGGACTCGTAATCTTGAGGTTGCGGGTTCGGGGGTTCGAGCCGCAGGCCTAACATTGTGTCCTTGGGAAAGGCACTTTACATGCATTTTCCTAACTTCACCCAGGTAGAAATGGGTATCCGGCCATAGACAGCAAAAGATCTTGTCAGTATGTTAGTGTTTTAGCGCCTATAAATGGCCACTTGCACTGTATGCTTCCCAGGAAGATGAGGTTGTTTCAGAATGCTCTCAGGCTGCTGGAATAATGGTATAGATTGTGAAGCGCATAGAGCTTGCTGTTGAGAGGGGATTTGTACTATACAAATGCTATATATATGTATTATTATTATTAAGTCACTTGTAAACTTGTTAGCCATTACCATAGCCGTGGTCCTCCATTGGTGCCCCACTCCCTGCCACAACAGGCCCCATCTTCCCTGGTCTCTGCTTTTTTTTTTTTTAAGGTAGAGGGTTTTACGGCGCTCGCAACTGCAAACGGTCCTATGAGCGCCAAGGGGTGGGTGTCAACAGAGAAGTCTTTACAGGGAATCAGACTTAGACTGCTCACCTCTCTAGCTTCAACAGCACAAGGTCTGCTTCGACTATCAAGGCAGCCCAAAATAGCAGGTCACAAGAGAGTGACAAACATACAAAAGAAGTGGAGGAAAATGACAATAGTAGGGATCAGGACAGAAAAAGCAGCAGTTCCCTGTTGTAGATCAGGCACAGTTATGAGCGTGACATGAGTCAGCCCATTTACAATTCTACTATGCTTGAACGAGAAATGTCCCCCTTTGGGAATGGCCATGGGTGAAAGCACTGACAGGTTCAAAAACCTGAAATCCCAATTGGTAAAATGCCTACGCCTGAAAATTACACGCATTGAGAATTGAGAAACGTCGTCAGATAAACACACACAATATTATGAAAAACACATTTCTTCAAGATACATGTAGTACATGTACTTTCATCAATGCATTCCTTTAAAAACAATCCATCCAACCGGGTTCTGGGTCTGCAAAACAGCAATTCCTGGATGTTAATTTTTTTCACAGATGTATTTTATCACAATCCCCACTGAGACATATTTTTTTTAAAGAGGCGTGTCACTGTCACAGTCCACATTTTTTTAAACTACAACTGTGGATTCTTGCTAAATAAGAGTTCAACAATGGTGCATGGCACTTGTGCACACATTGTTTGGGACTGTAGGTTGGGCCGAATGGCCTAAAGACACTTCAGTCAGTGGCACTGGCCCGGGGGGTCTCTGCTTTGATGTTTTATTTCATGAACTTGTAGACCACTGTCGCATTTTTCGTTTTCCAATGTATGATACCGGAGATCTTGTCATCAGGTCTGTTTTTTATGTTTCTGTTTGCATAACCAAAATACTAGATTCTTCTTTTACTGATCTCAGAATACATACTACGCTGCAAATGAAGTTGTTTAGGAGGTTTAAAATAACATGTCCAGACTTACAAAACAAAATCTTCATATGTGCCATGACACAGGGGAATCAGGCGCTCGTCAATTTTTTTACATGTGGAGTTACTGGTATCTTTTGAATGCTTCTTCATTTGCCTGGCTTTCAATTTAAAAAAAAATAATATATATATCTATTTCACACAAAAGTCGAGATATTTGCAATGGAGAAGATGAGGTCAGTGCTAAATTTGGTGAGAAAATGGCTGCCCTAGCTTGAGTCCTTGAAAACTAAAAAATTACATATTTTCTGCTTTTAATCAACGTTTTTCAGTAAAATTCACATGGAAATGTGTTTCTATATGGACATAAAAGGTGTTAGCTAAAAAAAAAAATTAATAAAAATTGCCAAGCTGGCGGGAAAAATGTCTGTTTCTTTTATTTCATTATTTTGACAAGCGTCTGATTTCACTAAGATGCCTCACATATCTTTATCATCACTAGTAACACCGCCCTTCACATTGTTTCTCCAAAACTGCAAACATAGTTTGTTTGTTTTGTACGTGTCTTTGGCTCAACAACATTTGCCCTTGCATCGGAATGCACCTTTTTTCAGCTCACTGAAAACATCTGACACCTTCAAAAAAAAAAGAACACAGGACAATCTAGGAAAAACAAAAGCATGCACAGACAGCAGTATCTCCATGAACGTACAAAGTGTCAGAGTGTACTCAGAGTTTTTGTCGTATGACAAATAGTTTACCACGCAGTATGAGCATGCACAAAGGCACACATGATCCCTTCTCCAGAACATCGTAACATGTCAACAGCTATGGCAGGACAGAACAAAAATATTACAAAGGGCGAGCCCAGACAGCCATGATATTAGTTTAACACTAACAGTACTGAAGACTCATAGTCATAAAGAGAAGAAAAAAACAAGTATCATATCAGTTTAGAATGCTGAAGCAACGGTACATTTTAAAAAAATTTTCAAAAACCTTCACAGTCCAAGAAACAAACTTTAAAAATTCACAGGGTGTCATTAACCATTCAGCTATCACACAGATTTACTGCCTTTGGTATTCACTTTAGTGCAGTAATTTTGTTCACTGTTTAAATATGTTGAGTGTGCCTGGTTGAGTTGGTGACTTAAGTTGCCAGCGGCAATAAGCGCACACTACAGTCTGGCGACTGAAGTCGACAATGGTACAGTGGAACTCGGATTCAACGAGGTCGCCGGGCCTGACTTAAAACCTCGTTGAATCCGAGTGTTCGTTATAGCAAACATGAGGTTTTGAGAAGATTATTACAGGCACTGAGCACATAATGAGTAAAGAGAAGTAACAAGCAGTGCCTGAAATGCCTGCATATTATGAGCTGTGTAAAAAAAAGACCAATTCGTTCAAATGCACGCCAGTGTCATCTCGATTGTTTGCCAAAAAGTTGTGTTACTGTGTAGAGCCTTGCACACAGCAACTTTTGATTCCATTTACGAGCGCTCAATTCATTACGTAGATCTACGTCAATACTAGCTTATATAATAATGATCAGATGCTGAGGGGAAAAAAGACTGTGACGTGTTTGTATCTGTGACGTTCAACGCCCGGACCGCTGGTGCCCTCCCCCTCCCCAACACAGTCACACGTGTGCAGGCCGCCCATCCAACCCCGACACACGCCAGAGTATACACGTGCGTGTGCCAACAACGCATGTGTTGGTATGAAAACAGGCTGCAGATTGGTCGCATTCAATCGGCTAAGTGAACAATAGTTCACGATGCAGGGCTATGGATGGTTTCCGGGAATAGATAACGTACGTTCTGGGAGAAAAATGAGCAAAGCCACGTCTGTGGGGGCTGTTCCCCCTGGAAGCAACCTTGTTGAATCCGAGCTTGCTGATTTAAGTGCTCGTTGAATTCGAGTTATTCTTATTGATTTTAAAGAAAAAGAAAAACGGGGAATCTATCTCATCTCGTTGAATCCGAGCTCAATAAATCCGAGTTCCACTGTATAAAAACTGTTAAATTTCAAAACCATACATCTCAACTAGACAAATGAAATAATTTCCTCTAAAAAATACAATCAAATAAAGTGCAGTTGGGAAAAGAAAGAGTAAACATGTCCAATTGTGCATAGCCTCAAATAAACATTTAAGGGAAGTAATCCTTGGAACATATAACAGGCAAATATTAATGTTTTCAAGTACCCTTACCTTTGGTGAACTTGGAAAATCAACTGAACAGAAACTCCCCCCATACCTCCCAAACTGCAATTTCTTAAAAGTGAAGGTAAAAGTAAAAGGTTCTTAAAAACCTTGCATGGTCAAAGGGCAAACAATAAAAATATTCTCACCAGGATAAACTAAGAAATCCCCTCCAAATTTAGCTCCTGATGTGAGATAGTAGCCCTTTTTCCACAAGTCTTTGAACACCGCATAGCGCAGAATGTCTTTGTCTGTTGTGGGAAAATTCCAACTCGATGCTGGCTGAAGACTTCTCTTCCATGGATTCTCTGGAACCGAAAAGAAGGAAACGTTCAAACCGATTAAATAGTGTACCTTATTAATTTAACAAATCCAATTCGTTTGCTTGAATTCACCATAGATATATCAATACAAGTAGCCTCATGCTACTTGAAACCCTTGCTACTGACCCCTTGAAACAAGTTACATCCTCTGTTTCAGGGTTTAAAAACTTTTAAAATGGCTAAAACGTTGAAATGTTGCAACATCAGCAAAGTCAGACAATGATACGCAAAGAGATGATAAACTGAGCTTACACAGAATCCCTTGTCTTACATTTGTAGTATAAAATAATTCCCCATCACCCCCCCCCCCTCAACTTGTCATCTTTGTTACTTTCAAATAGAGTAGTACAGTCACACAATGCATGAAAATTAAGCTACAAAAGCAAGTGTAAACCATGGAAAATTTGGCTGGATGGTGTCAAAGAGGTCCTCCAACAGAATTATAACATATCTTCAAGAGAAGTTGTCCACCTAGAACTTGACAGAAAATTGCACCGCCCCTCGACATTCAACAATATAAGAAGAAGGAAAAAGTAAAGGAAAGTAAAGTAGAAGTGAATGTAATGTAAGGTAAGGTAAGGTAAGGTATGGTAAGGTAAGAGTAAAGTAAAGTACAGCAGAGCAAAGAAAGTAGAGTAGATCAGAGCAGAGCAGAACAGAGCAGAGCAGACTAAAGGCAGGCATGTATCTAGCATGAGTAAGTTATCAAAAAGATCAGGGAAATTCATATAACTGTATTATCCCAATCTTCATCATCTGTACACAGCTAAGTTAATAAACTCACCCGTAAATATCTGCACCAGACTGTGTTTAATGGATGTCTCTGAATTCACAATGTCATCAGCTGTCAGATTGTCTTCCTCTGTGTTCTCCTCGACATTGTCACTCCCTCCAGCCTGTGTTCTCTCGTTGCTCTGCCCCGGATGTGTTCTCTCACTGCCTTCCTCCTCAGCTCCTGCACCAGCCGATTCCTTTTCACTGGCCTCCTTTTGTAATTTGCGTTTTTTCGCTTTCTTCCCAGCAATGATATCACTCATCCTATGCTGGACTTCTTCTTTGCGGCACTCTTTGTACAATTGTTGCTGAAATAGTAATGAACAGCCCTAAAAACTTGTTCCTGATATACGCTATCCATTACAAAATAAACTTTTTAACACATCAGTCAAGCCACTGAGTTGTTTTTTTTCAGTCTTTCCATGAATTTGACATAATTCAAAAAAAAAAAGAAAAAGATATATGACAAGATAACATATCACTTTACTGATCTCAACAAAGTTGGTGCAGCATGGTAAATACATACATACACATATGTCAACATACATACATACACACATATTATACACAAACACACACACACACACACATACTCAATCACACACACATTTACAAACACACAGGCCCACACACAATAAGCCATTGGCAGGACATTCAAATTATGTTTTTTTAGAAATTAACGTAACCTTAGAGGGGACATAAACACAGTAGTCTTCTTTTAAGTCGTTGCAAGGCCATCCAGGTTGCGAAACCATGAAAAACTTTTACATGCCACCAAAAAC
>NW_004797424.1:580543-582516 GCF_000002075.1 Aplysia californica
TACCTACCTACCTACCTACCCACATACATACCTACATACCTACATACCTACATACATACATACATACATACATACATACATACATACATACATACATACATACATACATGCACAAATGCATACATAAATACATGCAAAAATGCATACATAAATACACAATATTACACCAGTACGGAACAATTTACAACCACAAGCCATTGTCGGTCGCCACTGAGTAGCACCCTGTATTTTGAGCTAGAATTGTCTTGTCTTGCCAAGAACACACCCCAGTGACCATCCATCTAAACCCAGAGTTACCGACACTTGCTTATTAGTGACGCAAAAATTGAAGTTCTACTAGGAGACTGGAAAGAGGTTGTCCACCTCATGACTCAAAGGAGCAGAGGTAAGGAGTGTTACTAATACTGTTAACAAATTGATGTATTCAGAAAACCAAGCACACGTTTGATTATTATGCAGTAGAATAACCTATCAGCAATTAAATTTTTAAAATTAACTAAAACCTCCCTACTTACAGAACAAAATAGAAGGAAGCCACTGACTAGTGCTGAGCCAATTCCACTTTACTATTCAACATTCATGACTTTTTAAAGTATTCACAGCTAGTCGAGGCATGGCAGAGCCATTTGAATGCTGTGCATTTTTATAGCTGATGGATTTTCATCTCATTCAGTCATTGGTCTCAACATCTATGAAAATTAAACCAAATTATATATAAAATCAATGTTGAAATACAAAAATACTTGATTATTACAAGAAAGTGATAAACGGAACCCACAAGAGTAAGAAAATATGCCTCATATATTTACTAATAACACCATGAATACCATACAGCAAAGTGCAGCAACAGAATTTTCACTAACTTCTAAAAGCATCAATTCTGTTTGTACTGCTTGCAATCCCTCTGCCACCTGACACCTATTACAAACAAAAAATAAAAATAACACAAGAAAAAAAAGAGTTAATACTACGAACATTTTTTACTGCTGTAATGTCAGAAAAATCATGTCCAACACATCTTTAGACATTTGATTAATAACTTATCTCTGAGAATAGACTGACAGTAATAGAGCTACCACCCGTATGAGCCAAGAACCCATTGTTTCTCCTCAGAGTAAAAAACCTCACTCACCAATGTCCACTAAAAGTCTGGCTTCCTCCGGCATTAGTTGCAGTGGCAGACCCAAGTGATTGTTTTGGCGTGGGGCCCGAGGAAGGCATCCAGATAATTTTCCCACAACCCTGCACTCCTCCCGAAGCATTTGAGCATCTGTGGAATGACATGAGGACATTGCATATTAAGTAGAATAGAGGTACCAATCACTGTCGCCAGAAGTGAACAATATTTCCTTGTGACCATAATTACAGTCCAACTTGCTGTAACAGCCACCTGTCCAAGACAATCACCTGTCCAAATGACCACATTCCCCCTCAACCTCTTGAGGTTTTTTAAATAAATAATCATTACACTAACAAAGACGACAAACTGTCTAAGACAACCACTTCCCTCTTCAACAGTGGGTGACCATATTGGACAATTTCAACTGTATAAAACAAAGAGCTGGTTCCTATAGGCTGAACCAATCAGCAAATAATCAAGTCCATCACGTGGTAGTCTATGAGAGGCCATTCAATTCTAAAAATCAGGAGAAGCCAAATTTATCACCCAGCTCAAGCACTACACCTTGACAAAGTTCCCTGACTGCGGACATTGCAAAAATCATATCATTGCCATGTTCGCTGACCATAGTCATTAGATTAACATGAGCAGTATCAACGGTGTCTTTTGAAATCTCATTATCACTTGAGGTAAAAAAATATTTTAAAAAGAACAAAATGTCTTTTAAACATCAAAGGAGAATTTTATCTCAAAACTTGAAAAGTCAAATCAAACTTGTCAAACATATTTCATTTTCAAACAAACCAGGTGTTTAGGTAATTATATTAAAGATTCTATAAGTAAACTTCATTAA
>NW_004797424.1:582616-585085 GCF_000002075.1 Aplysia californica
AACTATCCCCCCCCCCAAGGGTAGTGCTGCTGACTGAAGTGTCTTTAGGCCATTCCGAAAGGGGGGAAATTAACATGTTCTCATGCACAGATGAATTATAAATGGACTGATTTATCAATGTCAAGCTCATACTGTGCCGAAACAGTATTGGGGGAACTGCTGCTTTGTCTCTCCTCATCCTTATTATTATCATTTTTCCCTACTTCTTTTATATGTTTGTCACTCTCTTTTGAACTGCTATTTCCGGGGTGCCTTAATAGTGATAGTCGAAGCAGACTTTCTGCTGTTGAGGCTAGAGAGGTAAGCGGAGTAAGCGTGATTCCCCACTTGGACTTCTTCTGTTGACATCCACCCCTTGGCGCTCATATGACCTTATGCAATTGCAAGCGCCGTAAAACCTTACTAAAATAAACTTCATTAAAACATTTACCATTTAGCTTATATTCAAAAATGAATGACATTAGTCAAACAACAACATTTGAAAACAATAAGGTCGCCAAAGCATTCAGAAACTTACCTTTGTAAATTTTTAAAAAACAACTTTCAGCACCCAAGCTTTGGATAATGAATATGAACAAAAAGAAATGTAATTTAACCCTTTTTGACCTATACCGGCCCAAAATGCCCTTCCCGTCATGTTGACATACTAGCTTTTCCCACTGTAGAGCCATACTATACCGGCTTTTGCAAGCCTTTAAATAGTGTAGGCTTCAAAATAAGAACGATCCACTCTAACTTTAGAAGCTGACGTCCTTGGTCTTCGCATGTGAAATTTCGTTGTTAGTGCGCCGCTTGAATCAAATTGCAAGAGCAATTTCTTTGCTACACCCCTTGAACCTCTGAAAAACACTGAAATAATTCAGTTCTGAGTAAGCCATTAGCTGGCAGCCATTTTGGTTCTTCGGTGCTGACCTGCGGACCTATTCATGGTTCTAAGAGGGTTAACAGACCAAAAGTTTACCTTCAGCATTCCAAACAAAGAGGCATCCTTGACAACAAAAAATGCTTATTTTCCCATCTATGAATCCATTAGAATCCTCACTCAGATCATCCGTTTCCATCACATCACTTCCACTATCATCTAAAATTTCAAGTTCATCATCATCTATCACTTCCAATGCCGATTTCAGACTCGTGCCAGGCTTAGGTTTCTCTTGACCAGGCGCTGGGGAAGACAGCAGCAAAAGCTCCGCTTCAATGTCTTCCAAGTTTTCATCTGTTGCCACAAGTTCAACTCCCTTGATCTCTCCTCCTGCGATCTGAAGAACATCCGATTCTAAGGTACCTAAACCTAACAGTTCATCCTCACTTTTCTGAGCCTCTTCCATCTTGGCCTGAAAAACAAAGTATTTAGAGAAGGAAATTTAGTTCCAACAGAGCTGAAAATATTTGACAAAAATGACTGTCCGATGATCATTCATAATTTTGCAATCAGGCATTTTAGATTCAAACAAACTTTTAGACATGTGAATCAAAATCATAAAAGAAAATGCCTTTCTTTGCAAACAAGAAAATGCATAGGCTAAACTGCCCAGGAAACATTCTCGAGCTTAGAACCTAGGAGTATTATAGGGGGTGCCCATTAGTGCAATCGGGTCGGGTCAGGTCGTCGGGTCGGGTTGTTTTCTGGTGGTTTCAGTGCACACTACAACCCGGCCGCGACTGTACCCAACAACCTGGAAGTTAAAATAGACAAACCTTTAACCTCAATGGCTTACAGGGCTCCTATCCGCAGTTCCGTGTTGCAGTGCTGCGGCAGCCTCAAATCCCATAAACATGGGTTACATCGATAACTTGCTATTATCAAAGATCGTTCTCATAACAAGATAGTTCACTCGGCCAAAAAATGTGTCTGCGGAAGTCCGCCCATTGGTTCAAATGGTGCTGCAGCCTTAGTTTTGAAGCCCTTCGTTTCTCAAGAAGAAGATTAGGAGTAACACAGTTTGTTAGTCTCGATTTTTTGTTTTTCACACAAGTAGGGTAACTCTGTTCACAAAGTCTGCACTTTTTCGAAGAGGGAGTCACCGGATTTTGAGTGTCAACATGGACACGTGACTCAGCCTTGTGATTGGCTGCAAACCACCTGATTGCACCATTCGCAGGCCTGAAAACAAACGTGTTTGTTTTTGCAGGTCACAGACCGAGTCGATCGATTTGTGCCACGATGGCCGCTTTGCGTCCTCAATTTGGCTAGCCCCGACTATCAAATCGCCCCAACCTGACCCGAACGCACTAATGGGCACCCTGTATTAATAAGAAAACAATGTTGATTCTCTGAAGGGGGTGGAAGATTTTTTAAAAGGCGGTTAGAAAGAGGTAGAGTGAAAGAGAAGCATGGAGATTGTTTCACCCTGAGAGGACAGAAAATATAAATATCCATCAAAGGAAGAAAAGCCAGACTACCAATAGAACACAATTTTGATACATTACAGAGAGAGAGAGAGAGAGAGAGAGAGAGAGAGAGAGAGA
>NW_004797424.1:585231-589296 GCF_000002075.1 Aplysia californica
AGAGAGAGAGAGAGAGAGAGAGAGAGAGAGAGAGAGAGAGAGAGAGAGAGAGAGTCTTCCAATTGAAATTTATATAGCAACATTTTTATCTTTGGTTTTCCACTTTCCAACCATTATTATTCAGATTATGGAGAATTCAGGTAATGAATCTAAATAAGATGATATTTGACCACCTTCATGTAAAAATATTGTTCATTATTCTGCACAAATGCTCCCCCCCTGTTTTTCCCTATAATTTCGTCGTCCATCTCACAAAAGGGCGTAGGGGCATTTTTGGCATTTTTCAGGAGAGCGTTTCAAAGTTTTGGAACCTTTTTAAATTCTTGCCGTGGCATAACCATTTGCTTTTTCGTTTCAATTTTTAGCAAGATATTAGTACAAACACTGATTTATCTTTCCCTATAATGGTTATAGATATTGCGTTATCAGTTTTTAAGAAATGGTCTAAAATAGCTGATACGCCTGTTTGAGAGAACATAATAATGTCCGTAAAGACACAAGATTGAGAATACGCTACATCGTTTGGTAATAGATTAGAATATAAGAGAAAAGAGATTTTTTTCTTGATTATAGAACAGGTTTATCAACTCAATATTCCAAATTGATTTATTTTAGTGAAAAAACAACAAGAAAAAGAAAATGAAATCGATTTGGGGTCTCCACGATATGAAATGTAAATAACTTAAAGAGTTAAGCTTTCTTAATTGTCTTCAAGGTATTATGCAGAATTTGCACAATACAATGAGTATAAAATTACTAGTACCGCACAGATCCTTTCATTCAGGACTGCGCACCATCCTTTGACAACAACAATATTAGTAGAAAGATAAATTATGAGCATGTGTAATGAATTTGTGTAATACCTTATAAACGGTTTAGCCCATAATACTCTGTTTATCAAGGAACTATTGTGCAAGTGTTTATTAAGAAAGATTTAAATGATCTGGGAAGGCACTTCAATGCGAAAACACAGTGCAAGTGGTAGCCTGTTATAAGTTACATGTGGCAAAGTTAAAAGGATATTGTGTGTTTCTCCAGTCTGATGAAAAGTGTACTACTTGGCTACAGGGAGTTTTTTTAGGCTGTTCATGGCTCAGTGCAGACAATGGAACGTCTTTGACGAGATTTTTCTGGCGCTTAAAGATCACTGTTTGGTACAATGGGTTTGTAGGAAATAAATGGTTATTGAATAGTCTCTGTTGAGTCTGTTCCATAATATCACTTCAGTTTATGATTATATTGCGTCTGAAAGCATCTTCTTCAAGGTATCTGATTTCGGCTTTTCTGTGGATACGATTGTTCAGCCTTTATTTTGTCTCCTCTTCAGTTCAGGCTTGAGTGCAAGTCCTTTTAATTCGAAACTGACCTACAGTAGTGATGTGAGTCAACAGCGAGGAACCTCGCAATATGAGCATTAATAAGGGAGGGATGTTTTTCACCTCTTTCTTTGACAGTTGCTGGGCATCATCATCCTTTTTTTCTACTTCTATAGTTTCAGCTGATGTTGTCTTACAGATGGCAGAATTCCATTGACAGTCAAGGAATATGTATAGGTCTTCTGTCCGGGAGAACAGCTCGTCCCTTTCATAGATTCAGAGCAATCCATGTGACCAACAACAAACTCACGTTGTAGATGATGGTCTCTAAATCTGTAACATTGCTGGAACATTTCCTCGTGTGTTTCATTCGCAATAGTGTGACAGCTTCGACCATATTTCTCATAGCTTTCAAATTCATACCTGTCTCAAATCCTGTGCACGCCAAAATGTATTTCAGTTATAGGGCTACGGAACTCCTCTCCAAAATGTCCTTTGTGGTTAGCTTATTACTTATTGGACTGTGGACCTTTCAATTCTGAGCGGTCACTTCCTTGGCAGCACCTTCTACCATGAAATTTTCAGGTTGAGTACAATATCCAACAACAACAGAGTTATAATTCTCTTCTGGCTTTATCCGTTTTCTACTCATGATGCCATGTGGGTTTTTAAAAAACTACTACGAGCCTGTTTCTTCCACAAAGTGACAGTATGTATAGCACAGGAGCAATACACACCTTAAACAAGCAGCAAATTATCCTTCTTGCATGACACAGAAACCAGGTTTGAAAGACGGGTCTGCATATCTAAATCATCAATATAATCAGAACTTTCTGCAATACCACATCTTTGGGAACTCAAGGACCTAATTAAAACTTTTGCTAGTAGAAAATATTTTAAAAAGTGAATGTTTATAAGTTTACAAATGAGCTAAGATACTATCACTTTATGGGTGCATGAACATCAAATGCTGACAGCAAGGATCAAATTTAAAGCACAGGTACCAAAACAACACGTGTCTACTTGAACTAATGATAAGGAAGAGTATAAAAGTCCCTCAATGATGCAGCGAGAAAGAATCAGCAAGACTGCTAACATGAATTGAGACACATCCCCCTCATTTGCAAGTGAGAAAACAAAACGAAACATCTCATACCATGGCGTATGCGGTCATATATGCCTCAGCATATTCTCACAAAGTGGCGTAACAAGGCATACACGCTTCTATGTGAGATGAAGTTTCCTGCAAGAGAGCTATAGGGCTAAATGTTTTTTCCTCATAACTCCGCCATTTTTAAAGCTATCAATGCGCCGTTTATAGAGAATATATATATCTCACTACCCGGCATACCATGGTGGTGTTAACTCAAAACCGGTAATTTTGACGATACGCCCTTTTGTGAGATGGGCGACGATTTGATGTCTTGCACAATGGTTCGAAACTTTCTTGAAAATAATTGATTTGCAACAGTAGGTAGTGATATAATGCTATTAAAGTGATGTGTGATCTGCAGTAAAAATCACTGCAGTTTGACCCTCCCAATGCATCTGTGTGTTGAAGTGATTTGTGATTAGTAAAAATTTACCCACATATAATTATAAAATGGCCATTAAAACCCTCGCAAATCAATTGTTTTCGAGAAACTAAACCTGGTGCCGGTGTTTCCACCCCACCCCACCTTTCCCCCGAAAGCCTCAATGCCAATGATATTTAAAACATGGGGGAAATTTCTTTTATAATTCGAGTAGTCTCTAAAGATCGACTGTACTACACAACTGAGTCACTTCGATCTTTAGATTTAGGTCATATAAAAATATCCAAATATTTCATTAATTTTAATAACTTTGCGGTGTAGACATGATTTTATGATAATATACAATGAGGCTAATACAATAAGAATACTTAAAGAGTAAAAGAGACATTTTAAACTATATAGTCAACAAGCGGATAGCTAGAGAACGACAACTAAACACCATTTGCCAATATTTATAGAAACAGCCATCTTGTTTGACCTCGCAAAGAGGATGCCCGCCGCGTAATCTGATCGTGATTTTAAAAATAGTGATAACTTTTTGTGTAGCGCGCGGTTTGCACTGGCGGTTTCCAAGCTCCTTCCCTACTCCATTGCAGCTCAGCATACTACTGAGTCCAATCTCTTGTAAGTGTTTAATTTTTTGTGCTTACAAAACTTTAAAAGAAACAATCCGGATCGAAACGGTCGATCATTTGCACTGCGTCGTTGAACTTTGTTCAATGAACTTGCTGCCTTCGTATCCAAATTGACATAGAGTATGATAGAGTATAGAGGCCTACTCTAAGTCTTCTTCTTCTTCCCAGTTTACGTAGTGTACAGCATCAGAATCAGCCTGGGCCAAAGAAGGGTGCTGAACAATAATAGACAACGAAATGACTATTCGGACTCGAGTCCGAATATGAAAAAATGTTATTCGGACTCTGATTCTTGTCCAGCATGACATCACTGCCGACTCCCGACTTCCTGTGACTCGTGACTCCCGGTCCGGGCGTTGAACGTCGCATACGCGTCAGTCTTTTTTCCCCCGGCAACTGATCATTATTACAATAATAAGCTAGTCTTGGCGCAGATCTACGCAATAAATTCTGCGCTGGTCTATGGAATCAAAAGTTGCCCTATGCTCAGCTCTACACAGCAACACAACTTTTTCTTGGTAAACAATCGAGATGACACAGGCTTGTGTATTTGAACAATTCGGTCTTTTTTTTTTACAC
>NW_004797424.1:591155-592097 GCF_000002075.1 Aplysia californica
CCTTTTTTTTTTAGTCGATACCTTAGAGTAGGGTGTCTCTCCTCTCATCTCTCATACATCATAATTCAACTTTGGTTGTGTTGGAGTCATCTTTTATCCATGCTTATCGTTTCTTCTGACGAACTCCCTTGCGGATCGCTCTATGGTCTCGTCCAATTATACAGCATTGGACTGCCTTTGACACGATATACAGTGTCAAGAACGACTTATTCTTTCTTATCCAGGTGTCAGGTCTGGAGCAGACATATTGATGATCATGGAACCCTATAACTCCTTTCTTTTGTCGGTCCTCCTTATCAACCCAGTTTTTCTCACTATGTTATTTCTCATAGAGTTGTTAGGAATAGCAATTTAGATAGGCCATTTGTGTATTTCGTTCTCTGTCTTCCTCTTGCTCTTCTTTCCCTCAAACTTTCCACGCAGTAGCAGCATCTCAATTCACATATTTTCTTCTGTTTATGTGGCCAAAGAATCTTTATGGTGCTTCCCAGTGGTTATGATTAGAGACTTTTTGTGCCATTCAGAAGGACGTGAAACCCATGAAAAGGAAAGAAACAGACGTTCAGAAGGACTCAAGCCAAGCCCATCCCATGTCAGTTGCCTGCGATGGTCTCTTGTGATGCTGTTATGTGTCCACTCGCAGCCTGCATTTGCCATGACAGGCAATGTTGAAACAGTCAGCCTCTCTAATGATATAAAATGTCGATGAAGGCTCGAAACATCAACAACCACACGACAAGACAACCGCTAGCAGGGGATCCCTTAGTGATCATAAAACGCCGCCAATCGGGCAAAATTCAAAATTAATTCCTACCAAATTGAAAATGCGTATTATATTATGTGTCCTGCAGGCTCATAATAATATAACCTTAAGCAGTTGCGAGCGCCGTAAAACATTTACCAAAAACCACCAAAGAAAAAAAATAACTCAAATATCACAGG
>NW_004797424.1:592197-594227 GCF_000002075.1 Aplysia californica
CCGCTTTATTTTTTCTCATCATTTTCTGCCTCATTTTTTTTATCGTCTTATCGTCCCCTTCACATGGCGCGAAAAAATCTCTCATGTTAGTTGTTTTACCGAGAGCAGTCTTAGTCTCTTAATGTGATTTATTGCACTTCCGATCTAACTCACTTTTGCGCTGTGACGCTCCTCTCCTTGAGCATGCTGGATGTTGTTTACTTATCTTATAATATAGTATGTCGTACTATATTTCATCGTGAATGAACGTGACACTACGGTAAACCTTTTCCTCCTCTGGGTGGAGGGCCGATCAGCAGGAAACGTGGATCCCTCCGTTGCGAAATCTCGTTAGGAGAGGGTCGGTTGTAATTTCTGACTGCTGGAAGGGATACTCCACTATCGCAACATTAGGGTACCAACACCAAACTGTAAATCACAGTAAGAATTTCAAGGACCCCGAAACTGGTGCACACACCAACCACATCGAAACAACGTGGCACTGCATAAAAAAAAGCAAAAAGAGTTTTGCCAAGAGCTTAATAAGCGGCTACTTTGCCGAATTTATTTTTAAAAGAAAATTCGGAAAGCAGCAGCCTTTCTTAGAATTTCTTAAAGCTGTTGGACTACTCTACTCAAAGGAGAAGGCCATCTTGGCTCTAAGGAGCAAAAACAAGCCTACATGTAGATCTAATCAAGAAAGTCGGGAACCTGCTGATAATCAGGAAAATCGGGAACCTGCTGGCGCTGGTCCATCCGCCCCTTCTGGTCTCACTCCACTGCCTCCCCCTCAAAAGAAACAGCGGCTGGGATCAGTTAATGTTAATAGTGAGAACCCTGCACCTCTTCCTGCGGTAAACGTCCTAATCCGAGGATTTGATATCCCGGACTTTGATCTTTTCAACGATTCGGATGATTTTCAAGAGTGATGATAATGCAGGTCAGTTTACAATTTTGTCTCGTCCCCCTTCACTCTCTCTCTCTCTCTCTTGGTATTCTGGCAGCCCTCACTCACTCCGCCTCGCGTCGGTTCCTCGAGGAAGTCTCGCAGCCCTCACTCACTCCGCCTCGCGTTGGTTCCTCGGGGCAGTCTCGCAGCCCTCACTCCCTCCATATCGCGTCGCCAGGAACTAATTCGCGTAGCGGTCGATTAGGACCCATGACTGTACAGTCCGTTGTTTGCCTAGTGCGTATTAATAATATAAACACGGTGGGTCCACCAAAGTTCAATCCAGCCACGACGGCCAATAGACAATCAAACCGAACAGGCGAACAGTTCTGCAAATTGCAAAGAACATATAGCCTATTCTGAGTCAGCAGGCTGCCGTAGTCTGTAGTGCGGTCGTGTTGCCACCATGACAGACAAAGTAGGAATCCCTCAATGACACCAAACAAGATGGCTGTTACTATGAATATCAGGCAATGGCGTTTACTTGCCATTCTCTTGCTATCCGCCTCATGTCTACAGTCGTAGGGTCGTGTCGTAGGCAAAAAAAAGCAGATTTCAATTCAAAATAAAATGAAAAAAATGAACAAGAAAAGTGCTTCACCAGTCACTTCAGATCTGAGTATGAGACGGGTCCATGAGTAAAATAATACCTTTGCAGAGAACCTAGGATATAAACACAGTACAAACAAGCATACCTAAATACAATTCAGCCAATTGAACCAATAATTGGAGTAAAATGTCAGGAAAAAGTCAAGGCACCGCTTTACCAAGAACGGAGCATACACCGCTGATTTTTGCTCTTTTCAAAACAAAGTTGGAGTGCTCTCCCCTTGCTCTTTTTTTTTCTTCGGAGGTTCTATAAAACTTTGAGTCAACACACCCTGCACTGAAAACGAATCAATAAAAATTCTAACGCTCCCGAAACGGTTAACATAAAAGCGGAAAACAAAAACTAAATTGCAATAATTGTGAGGATAACAAAGAGCGTACCGGAGGGTTAAACTGGTAGGAACAAATCAGTTGGCCATAGAGAACAGGAGACAGGTAGTATTAGCTTCAATTTATAAAATAAAATGGAGGACGATAGTGACGCTGCTTCCAC
>NW_004797424.1:594327-598095 GCF_000002075.1 Aplysia californica
CACACACACACACACACAGGCACACACATACACACACACGCACACAATATACACATGCCACACATGTATAATACACTATTTTCCCTCTGAAGTTCTCTCCTTTGGGTGAGCTTGCAGCACTAAGAAAGATGGATATTTTTGAGCGGAGGTAACCATCAAGACTATACACAAGAGTAATGAAAGAAGACAGTGTAAACGAAAAAAAACTCCCGAGAAAAACGGTACAGTGTAAGAGTCATCTTATTCTCAGTGAATGTAAGGTAGGAGACGAAGTATACTAGCCTATGATACAAGCAAACCCCCCTCCCCCCTTCCTGTAAATGAGGTCTAAAGGTTTAATCAATGATCCCCCCCCCCCTCTTTTCCCCGCTATTAAATCAATTTCATTGTAACACCCACCAGTTCTTTAGGTTAAGACAACCTATAATTGATGCCCGGCTAGTACTTTGATTTCACGGATTTCTGTATTATACTATGCGAGGTCGTTTTTTAGACGGGAATAAAAATAATGATTATTATTATACGGTACCTTATGATTATTGTCAGTATTGTAAAATCTCGGTTCCCCGTTTGAATTCATGTTTACCATGGACATTATTCTGTGAAAAAAGAACATTTCTGACTCAACTTGGATCAAAACCTCAACCTTTTGCTGGTTTAGTTACCGGTATGCTCTATTTTGAACTGTGTCATGTACGGCAGGTATACTGCCTACATCGTTGCTAACTCGATTAATCATAATACAAAATCTAGTTGAATCTAGATCTAGTTGCATCTTGCCTACATCAAAATTTAGGAGTAAAACATTACTACTTCTTGTATTTTGCCTAAGCAGGGTGTAATCTTGTCTGTTTTTCTTTCCCGTTTTGTTCCTATAATTGTATTCTTTTTATTTACATTACGGAGATAGAAAGCTTCTAGAAAGCGACGGCCCTGCCCTGTTGCTTGCCGTTTTTAGTGCGTTGAATTTATCTCGAATTATTCAAAAGATAAGGCACACATGTTAACATGGTCATTGTGCAACCGTACTTTGATAAGGCTTCCTACTTGTGCTATGTGATTTGGAAGAAACGAAAATTCATCAACTCTTCGGAGCGTAAAGTCGCTTTAACAACTATTCGAATTCGAACACATTGTGCAAATGGATTTTTTCCTTTTAATATTAAGTTAGTTCATCAGCAACATTCGCTATTAATAATTATTCACTATTCACAACGCTCTATACAGGCGCTAATCAAAAAGTGCTATTCACAGGACGCGCGATGGCACGCATGTAGTGCGGTACGATGACGTCACACCACCATCACAAAGCTTCGAATGTCGTTCATGTATAGAGGAAGGTGAGCTAAGTGCTCTGCCTTGTTAACTTCCTGCAAAGCCAGCATCTACCCTTCGTGGAGAGATAGGTCTATGGACTCTTGAGCTGTCCATTGTGTAACTAGTTAATATTGAATATCTGCAATGATACTTCATAGAGACATGTTTCATAACTATTGTTCGCTAGATGACTTATCAATCTGCCTCGTTATAAGTCAACAACAATGTATATTTGTATTCACCTCAATGATTTTAGACAAAATAATTTGCTCTGATTTTATGAGTTCAGAGAAAACGAGATGCAAATATCATACGACATTCGAATGCCCCTGTTATGCTTCGAAGAGTTGTGAATAATGGAAATAGTGAGTGTCGAATAGCGAAGCCGAATGGGCAAAGCTCCAGTTCGTATGAATCCAATATAACTGTGCAAAACAAAATATTGCTGTAGTTATCTTTCAACAGACCGTTCTGGTAGCTTTTGTTGCTTTAAAACGTTTCTGTGTTTGCTTTCATTAAAGATAGTAAACTAAGGGTTTATCGGTTTTTTTCATTGTGTACTGGTGTGGAGATGGGCCAATAGCGTAGAAAAATATTTAAAAACTTAAACAACAGTGTGCATGTTTTACAGACGGCATAGATCCAGACACTCATCCTCTCTAATCATCTAGATACAGATTCCAAGAAACCTTTCCAAGCCAAGAGCATGTTGCGTCTTTCTATTATTTTCACTTTGTTGACATGGACGGATGGAAGCTCCAAATTTGATGTTAATCGTCTACGAAGGTTTGCCGAAGCAGCCATGGCCTGCAGTGATATCAGAGGACTAGCCGTAGCTGCAGTCACGAGAGACAGGACGATTTTTACCGGCGGTTATGGCGTGAGAGGTGTGGACGGGCGGTCGAAGAACATGACAAAGTCCAGCCTTCTGGGGATCGGCTCGAACACCAAATCCTTCACATCAACTTTGGCGGCAATGGCGGTGGATGAAGGCAACATGGCGTGGGAGACCCCCCTCAAGAGTTATTTTGGAGACAACTTCAAATTGCAGAGTGACTATAGAACAGAACACACTAATCTCGTGGATGTGTTAAGTCACAGAACAGGTATGCTGTCTCTATGGGGTCTCACCACCGCTGCCCCGAACTACACACTCCAAGAGCTCGTCAGCAAACTGCAGTATTTTCCAGTGCAATACGAGTTCAGATCTCGATATCTCTACAGCAACTACGGCGTCACTCTAGGTGGAGCAGCTGTGGAGGCCGCCATGAATAAAACATGGGAAGACTTACTAAAAGAGCGCGTATTCGACAAACTCGGAATGACGTCATCAAGACCCGCTACAAGAATGGAGCAAAGCGATTGGTCAAGAACGGCTTTCGCTCAAACGTTATACGGAGATGGAAAGTTCCGAGAAAACGACGAGCCTGCCCTGGTACCCATGTACGCAGGTATATGTCCGGCTGGCTGCATCTACAGCTCTGCCCAGGACATGGCCAAGTGGTTGAGGTTCCATCTCAATCAAGGTGTTACAGAGAAAGGGGAGCGCGTCTTTGCTGCAGATTCTCTGTTGGAAACGTACAGGTAAGTCCTCACTGGCTCGTGTCAGTCTTTGCTTTTGCTTTGACGAACCGTTATTTCAGTTGGATTCTTGCTGGTCTTCTCTCCTTCTTTGCTTTGTATGTTACTCAAGAGTAACATCTCTAATCTTGATCTCTTTAATATAACTAGCTGGGTACCCGTTCGATGAACGGACTCAAAAGAATCGATCGTCAAGTCATTGTGGAAACCAGCGTGCACTGCTTGTGAATGAAAGCCTCAATTGTTTACAATGGCGTCTTAGAAGACGAACTTTCCTAAGATTAGATCTAAACGAAACTAATAAAAAACTGAAAATTAAACTGCAGTGACTTCTGACTCTTTAATATAACTGTGCACCCTTTGAATGATTTTGAATCCCCGTTATTTTTTTCAAATTCGAAAGTTAAGTGGTTCGGATGTTTTAGCCCACCAAGGTGACGAACTGTCACAAATATAATATATTATATAGATCAATTTGTAAGTCCCGTAAAACTCTTACTAGAACTAAACTAATATATAAACACACAACAGCAACAACAATATTAATAAGAACTACATTGTACACGCATGAGCTTGCGCAAGTTTAATGCCCTTTTTATTTTCTGGACGCAGATAAGCTTATACCATACAATAAATAAATATTAAGAGCGATGGTTTCCACATAAGATCAAGAAATAAGCAGATTCTGAGGTAGACGTGTGTGTTAGTGTTTTAGCGCCTATAAAGGGCTGTTTGCACTGTATGCTTCCCAGGAAGCTGAGGCTGTTTCAGAATTCTCTCAGATCTGCTGGGGTAATAGTATAGATTGTGAAGCACATAGAGCTTGCTGTTGAGTGGGGATTTGCGTGATAATATTATTATTATTATTAT
>NW_004797424.1:600880-602155 GCF_000002075.1 Aplysia californica
TATCTATCTATCTATCTATCTATCTATCTATCTATCTATCTATCTATCTATCTATATATATATGTATATCTATCTATACATTCATGGTTCCAGGTATTTCTGCCCGGGTCAGGCGTGGGTGCATGGGTCGGGAGCACAAGTCCTGGCTACGGTCGTCAAACAACGACAACTGTTCTCATTACAAACTTCATTCTTGACCTTCTTCTCGGAGTCGAACCCTGGCTAAACGAGACAACGGTATGTTCCTACCCGCACGGAGTCAAATTCCCTCGTCCCCCTCAACCAATAGATCCCCCCGATATTTTGGATCCGATATCAACTCCGTCCTCTCCACCGAGTGTTGATCAAATTATTATAGGTAAGAGGGGCTCAAGGAGGTCCTCCTTTGCAGAGGGTGACGTCAGAAAACACGGAGAAGAGAGGGATGCAGAAAGTGAAAGATTCTACAATTCGTCTTTAGAATCTACAACTTTAAATGATGAGGAAGATGAAAGGTCTTTCGACTCCATAACATTTGCAGCTACAGATGAAGAAGGGGGTGAAAGGTCTCATAATTCCACAACATTTACAACAGCAGACAACGAGGAAGATGATGGAGACAAACCTAGGTCTCCTTCAGTCTCTGCACGATTCCTTACAAGTAAAGTCACAGAACACTTCATGAACGCTAGTCAGACTCTACTAAAGGACTACGTAGGATCATACAAACACCCAGGGTTCGGAACATGGAGCGTTGAACTTAACGGTACAGTTCTCCACTACAAGTTTGGTCTTTTGCTGAGCGGCCAATTGACCAAGACGTCAACTCGCGACTGCTTCCACCAGAGTGTGTCTCCCCCTCAAGCCTATCGGATGGAGCCGCATGGCTCCTCACAGTCGGTCATTTTCCACAGAGGCAATGACGGTACTGTATCCAGTATTGAAGTGCCTTATTTAGAGTACAGAAGCCCGCCCGTCTTTGTGAAAGCGTAGTAAATACAATGTACTATTCTGTTGATGCATTATAGTTATTATATGTTGTTTTTATCTGTTTCGTTTTTAAAATCGAAGTGGCTATTCGGACTTAAGTCCGAACAGTCGCTGGAGGCTATTTGGACTCAAATTCTAGTGAGCGTGTGCAATCACTGGTTGTACCGTAAGCGAGATCTATACTCGAGTCCGAATAGTCTCCCGTTGCTATTCAGACTTTAAACTACAGGTTGGCTCTTACACTGCGTTTCACGACTACAAAGGGATCAAAACAAAAAATTCATAATCAGTCCTTATAAGACAGCC
>NW_004797424.1:602946-604797 GCF_000002075.1 Aplysia californica
CCCCCACCCCTTATAAAACGCCCTAATATCACGATTTCCCACACCTACTCCCAGTTGTGTTGTAAGATTACCCAAACCTTTGGCCATAAAAAAAACGCTATCGCTTCCTTCCATCAGCCATAGATCACAACAACCTCTCACACACATACACACACACACACACACACACACACACACACACACACACACACTAACTAACTAACTAACTATACTGTACCTGACCTGTTGCCGTAAGGCGAGAGAAGGTCTCGGATTAGTCGCACATTAAAAAAGACACTTGTACCAGATGACCTATATATTAATTATAATGATAACATTAATTCTATCTGATGGCATCCGTTCGGGGATTGTTTCCTAATTATATTAGTTGTATTATTCACGTCTCCACCGACTCAAAGTAGATCATATGGTCTCTTTTAAGCACATGGGGGCTATCCCAAAAAATGCTGTTTTGAGAAAATCGAAGGTAAAGTTTTTGCCCCTTGTTCAGTTTCTTTAAAAGATAGGAGAATTTTCTCTTAACCGAACACATATACACACAAATAAAAAACCAAACTTCTCCTATACGTAGGGAAATGCTCACTTTTGGTGTAGGTCAAGATTTCTGGAAACACTTGAACTCTGGGTTAGCCCGCTTGTCCTTAAAAGCGACCATTTAGAAGGCGGGCAGTTTTGAGCCGTCCTGTCAGACAGATGAAGATACTCGCTAAAATCGTCATCACTGGGGAATCGAACCCTTGTCTTCTACAAGCCAAGACGAATAACTTCACCATTGGGGGGGTAAGTGTTTTACGACGCTCGCAACTGCATAAGGTCATATGAGCGCGCGGGAACATTAAACATTTTCAGTTGGTAGGACATTTTGAATTTTGCACCGGTGGCAGCCGATGTCTACCCTTATCGAGTTTAGACCACTAAAGGATCTTTAACGTGCACAACTTGCACACGGGACCTCCGTGAATTTTTGCCCTTGTCTGAGAAGGCTAGGTGTAGATCTTTCTTACCAGAAGATCAGGCGTGTGGCTGAAAGACAGTACTAAGAAGGAGCCAAGGAGTAGCAGTAGCAACACCACGGACGTTGGTGATGGCTCAGTGTTTTAAACAGATAGGCTACATTTGATTTATCATGCTAATTACACCTTTAACGTAATGCCATTCGATTGAGGGTTGCTGATTTGAAAAGATAACTTCTTTTGCAGGAGTAGAAAACATGTTACCCGTAGTATTCGGCGTGGTGATTGGGCGCTCTGTCGTAACACGCAGAAGACCCGAGTTCGATTCCTGTTTAGGGATTTTTTTAAATCGAATCTTTCAACGGCGGACGTTACATTTTTCTTGGACGGGTCGGTACTGACAGACGGGGTCGAAGCCTGTTTCCAAAATGAACTTCATAAGTCATTTTTAAAATTTTTTAGGGGGGGGGGGGCGTGGAATGAGTGTTTAGTAGGGTCTTTACTCTTTTAGAAACATGTTCCTGCAATATTTAGAAACCGTTTTCATATTGTTGTCGTCGTTGTTGTTGTTGTTGTTGTTGTTGATGTTGTTTTTTGTTGTTGTTGCTTTTACCGTTGCTGCTACTGCATGCTGCTGTTGTGCTTTCCAATTAAAAATCTTCTCACGGTAAACCATTGTGAATCTTCATTCCTTTAAGGGCACCGTATCCGAGGACAGGCTTAAACAAAACCTGTCGTCAAATCAAGAAATGGTCAACTCATACCACACACGCACGCGCACACAAACACACACACACACAAACACACACACACAAACACACACACACAAACACACACACACACAAACACCCACACACACATACACACCCACACATACACACATACACACATAATACAC